>NW_020955630.1:227043-230334 GCF_003031625.1 Empidonax traillii | reverse complement strand
AGGTCTTTTACACCTTCCAGCCTGCGCATTGGATTTTTTAGGTGAGACACAGTGTGCGCGGAACTGAGCCCACCCTTTAATCCTGAGGTTCATCTGCCGGGGCCAAGCACGCTTGGACGGTGGCAGCGAGGTCCTCAGGACGTAGATGGATTGCCTTACGGGCTAACGAGCTCCATCTGCCCGGGGAGGGGCCCCGACCGGGAATCGAACCCGGGTCTCTGCAGTGACAGTGCAGTGTGTTTTTCCTCTACACCACCGGGGGCTCCCTAGAACCTATTTATTCCAAAGTGACTACCGTGACTAGAATCAGGTTGAGTAGAGGGCGCACTGTTTAAACTCTCTATGAATTTGTAGGGTCTCATTTAACCTCAGTTTAAGGATACATTAAAACTCATTGTTTAATTAAAGCATTCGTGTCTATCCGTGTTGGTGTGCTCCATGAACAACTTCAGAATAGAGCAGCCACAAAGTCAAGAACCATTATAAAATCCTTTAAAAATTGCCCACGTTTTCCTCCTATCATAGGCTAATGTCAGAAAAGGAGACCAGAATTGTTCCACTCAGTGTTTGTCCTGTGCCATCAGGAGGTATGCCCTTTCATATATTACAACTAGGTGAGAAAAATACTGCACATCAAAAATTACCAAAGAAAACAATCAGTATAATATAAACTTGTGCTTTAATATTTCTGTGTTATGTCAATGCATAAAAAGAGATCCTTAAAATGCTAGTCTAAAATAGTTTAAAGGTACATTTTTATGAGGTCCTACAACAACAGTCCTACCAAGTGTTTATGACATCAATCCCAGATTTAATAACACCGTGGTTAAAAGAGGCTGTATATTTAGGATACTATTTAAAGAAAGAAAAGACCAGCTCTATTTTTATGAGAAAGGTGTTTTTCTTGTTCAGGACAGAAACTAACTATCTTCCCACAACTTTTGGTTTGTGTCAGACAATGAAAGAGGTCTGATGCTAGACTTTGTAAAGCCCTGAAATCATTTGCATATGTTTTGTAACTGCATTTCTATGCAAATGTATAGCATCCTACTTAACATCAGCAGTTTTAAATCCACTAAGTAGAGACACTCTGAGATTTTGTCAGACAGAAAGGATTAGAAGACTTAAGTTTGACTGAAACGCTGGTGGAGTATAACTCATCTGAAGAAGTTTCAGGAGTTTAAAAAGTCACTGATTTAATTTTTTTTCTGAACTTTTCCTTCAAAATAAAAAATCCCACTCTTTCCTCTACTTTGTGGGCTGTAGAAATGTTTTTCTTCTTTTTTTTTTTCCTTGCTTTTTTCCAGGTAATTACTTATTTTACATTATAATAGTTTATTATTAGTCTGTGCACACCTCTACCCCACCCACCTAGATTCTCTACCCAAATTTGCTTGCTCCATAACACTGCTCAAATTCACTGCTCATTCGTCACCTTTTTATAAGACACATTTGTGCTTTCAGAAAATCTTTGGCTACTGGTAGCTTTTTTTAAAACAGGGCAGGGTGAGGAAACACACAGGTACAATCCAACACAATTTTCTGGTAGCCAAAAGCACAATGAGAACTTCTCATTCTCCCTAGCCTCCAGCTACCAATGCCTATATCCATTCATTTTATGGGGGATCTTTAAACCAAATCATTTCACATGAACAAAATCAGCACGACTGAACAGACAGTAAACTTGAACACAGGTTTGGGAACACATGACTATGGGAGAGGAGTCCAGGAAAGCCAGTGTTGCTGTAGGAGGAAGAACATATACACACACATGCATGCAGACTGAATGGTCTGTGAAAGTACATTTCTTCTCTCCCCTTCTTACTAGAAAATTTTGAAATTAATCCCAATAGCCACAAAAATATATCAGGTGCAGATCTTCCTTAGCCTGGGACAGTAATAACTTCTAATTATGAAAAAAAAGGGACAGCAGTCATCCCAGTCATAGTTGACACAAGCCACAGATTGTCACTTAGCATTTCTTTGATTAAGTATTTGTTTGAACTGTTAAATTTTGAAACCTAGGTATTAAAGAATCCTTAAAAATACTGGGAAAATCTCTGCAAATGTTTGATAATTTTCACTCCTAAAATGTGAATTTCATTTTTAGATTGAGTAAATCTAATTCTGTCCTGTTTCTGTAAATGTTTTCACCAGAGAATGGTAATATCACCTTCATAGCTGCCCAAATACCAGTGCCAAATCCACCATGACTTTTTCCCCAGCAGCAAAATGCTCAAAGTGGGTCCCCTTTCCTTGCCTCATATCTCAATATCTAGTTCAGTAACCAACAGGGAAATCAAAGTGCCACTTTATTAGCTCTATTAGAATAGAATAGAATAGAATAGAATAGAATAGAATAGAATAGAATAGAATAGAATAGAATAGAAACATGAAGTGCTAGAAAATCCAGTTGTTCCTCAAAGGGAGGGCAAATTTGAGAAATTAGGATAACAGAAACCATTCTTCTGTGCTGTAGCTGGTTTTATATGTTATTGGCAGCTAACTACTCTTGTAAGTGGTGTGGGTTAAGAACAAAGATGTAGTTGGAGTTATTTAAATTTTCTCTCAGAATTATTAGCTTTGTAAGTTTCCTGAGAGTTATTGAGCCACAGTACAGGTTTTGCAAGTGCAATGATATGTCTAAAGAGTTATTATCAGATAGAGCTTGGTAATAGAGGATAGGTTTATCAGATGCTTTTGGCAGTGTCATAAAGAACTTCACTGTGCACCTTAAGTATTGCAGACCTGTATTTCATTTTGCCTTTTGTGGGAAGACACATTGTGCTTGTAGTCTTTTGATTAAGTCACACCTATGAACTGCAAAAGTGGTATTATCCCAGGATTCACTCCTCAGAGAAAAGAGGATGCAAAGCTGGGTTTTTGCTTCAGAACTGATGCCATAATTCAAGAGACAAGAATTTTAGCACAAAACACACTTCTTTTTGGAACTTGCACTGTCCTTTTATTTAGCCATTCGGGACATTTATTTTAGGCTGAGCACTCTTTAAGATGAAATAAGATATTCGATTGCGGTAGTGAACATTGTAACACTGCATGGTAGCTATAAACAAGTGTATGCAGGAAGAAAAGGAAAAAATGTTCCAGATGAATTTTATTTTGAAAGTTGGAACATGAATTTATTCCTCTCTCACTTGATAACTAAAAATTGTCTCATTTAGAGACCTAAAAGATAATGTTTCAGAAAGGAAGCTTTTTTTTTTTTTTCATCAGCTGATACCTTTTCCTCACATCCAACCTCCTGGATGTCATCACGAATACCAGCTGCAG
>NW_020955630.1:172981-226659 GCF_003031625.1 Empidonax traillii | reverse complement strand
ATTTTATTTTGAAAGTTGGAACATGAATTTATTCCTCTCTCACTTGATAACTAAAAATTGTCTCATTTAGAGACCTAAAAGATAATGTTTCAGAAAGGAAGCTTTTTTTTTTTTTTCATCAGCTGATACCTTTTCCTCACATCCAACCTCCTGGATGTCATCACGAATACCAGCTGCAGCACAAAGGATGTGGTGCAAACATAAGCCTAGGGCCTTGGGAAACCAAGTAGGAAGAAAGGACTAGAAAGAATCTCACTCCTTTTAACTACAGTCTCTAATTGTGCATGCTTTAAACCACAGCCTCATACATACAGGTTCTTCTCCCTGATTGGGGTGTAATTCTCTTTAGTCCGATATGCTTGCTCTGCACATTCACTTCTTGTCTTCAGGAATTCTTGGCAGCTATGAGCTCTGGTTTATATTAGGTAATTACTGGAGTTGAATTATCTAAGTGTCCACAAGAAGATGAAAGTGGAGGTGGGGATTTACTCACCTAATCCAGCTCAGCTTTCTGACAGGGAGAAGAGTTTAGCTCACAGATGTTACAGTCAAAACTGTTCTCCACATTATTGTGATGACTTGAGCAGGATCTCCAGTGCAAGCACTTCATTCCCTCTTTGGGGGGAATATCCAGCTAGCACAAGTGTTTGGTTGTGAGAGATGCTTCAAAACAGTTTGAGATCCAATTATGAGATGATGAAAACACTTATGGGACATACAGGATGTTTGATTTAGAGAAATTATCTCCTCACAGGTAAAATGACCTGTTCTTATTAGCAAAATGAATAATATAATCTGTGTACTTCAATGAAATCGCTATTTCCCCACACACTTGCATTATGTTATACAGAAGAAATATGTATTGATGGATTGCCTCACTCACCAAGGGCAGAACAAGTTCCTGGAGAGCAGGTGGCTGGCCCTCAGCTGTCCCTGGGAACCCACCCTGTTAGAGATCCCCTTCTAGCTCCTCCTTGAAGAAATCCCTGTCAGCAGCGGCTGCATCAGTGAATTGCAAGATGAACTTTGGATGACCGAAAAGCAAAACATGTTGGTCTTTTAATCCAGCTGCTAGAGTTGGATTGCTGCCTTTTGCCTAACCATACAACTTTCAACCTCTTCCCTGTTCAGCTCAGTTCCTAGCCTGGATGCATTTAAAGCATGTAAAGTATTTGCTCTCTGTAATGCCACTGTAAGCACACTACTGTTTATTAGGCCTTAGGTGTGCTTTCTCCAGGCTTTGAACTTTAATGACTCATTCTGATATATGTGACAAGATGAGTGCTCTCTATATTTAATTATGAAAAAGATTTTTCTGATACTCTGGTTGCAATTTTAGTTTTGGTAGTTGGTAATCTTCCCAGGGTAGTCCGAGTGCTTCTGGCAGTTAAAGAGAAAAGAAAGTACATTTTTACCTTAAACGAATTTCTGAAAAGTGTTAAAAAGAAAAGTTACATCCCAAAGTAGGATTTCCAATCAAAATTCAGACAGTAAGCATGCTGTAAGCATAGCTACCCCTCTATTGAAGGCCAAATGTCTCAGCCTCAGATCTAAGTTTTATGAAAAAGCAGCGATGTGGTTTTTGTCTCTTCTCTGAAGGAGAGGCACTGAAAAACCTAAGGGACCATAAACAGCCCTGTGTGGAAGGAATTGTAAGACTAGTGTCCTCACCACCATCTCAGACAGCAAACCTAAATCAGCCTAGGAGCATTTCAAAGTATGGTAGAGCTACTGCTCTCACGCTTGTTTCCTCAAGGCTTATGAACAAAATCCCTGTAGAGCATGACTCATACTAACTTTACTATCAGAATTCATGTCATGAGTTAAAACCACAGTCAGGATCTTCATCTGAAATGTTATGAATTTTTATTAAAAATCTAATGTTAGGAACCTAATCTATGTTTTAAATTTGTTTATCGTCAAATCATATGACATTTGTGGATGGGAGGGAGGCAGGGTTGTTTAGCCCGGAGAAAAGGAGGCTCAGGGAGACCTTACTGCTTATCTGAAAGGAGGCTGTAGCAAAGTGGGGGTAGGCCTCTTCTCACAGGCAACTCAAAACAGGACAAGAGGAAACAGCCTCACGCTGCTCCAGGGGACGTTCAGGTTGGACATCAGGAAACATTTCTTCACTGAAAGGGTGGATAAGCATTGAAAAGTACTGGATGTGTCACTTAAGGCTACGATTTAGTTGGTATAGTTGTGTTTGGTCAAAGGTTGGACTTGTTTATCTTGGAGGTCTTTCCCAACCTCGACAATTCTATGATTCTATATCATGAAAACTACGGTCCTACTTAACAGCGTTGCCACTTCCCATCTACTTTTCATTCAGTCACTTCTATTGTGTACTCATTCAGGTGTGTCCTCCGCAGACAACATTTAGCTACTATTGCTGAATTAATCATTTACAGGTCTTCAAGCTAGGCTTTGAAGAAAGAGTTGCTTGTATCTCAAAGGTCAACACGAAACAAGGTTATGAATCTAATGATAAAACTCTAACACTGTTACTACCCCACCTAGCATGTCTAAACCAGACTATTCTCACAATAATTAGGTATTAGTAGACTTATATTCACTTCTGTTTTACAGGGTGAGGTAATTCTTCAAACAGGAATCAGAAAAGTTTGTCTGAGCTTGGTAGAAAAAAAAAAAAAACATCTAAAGACTAGACTGTTGCATCCAAGGTTACCAGTCTACCAGATAAATCATAGAATCACAGAATCATAGATTCAGATGCGTTGGAAAGGACCTCTGAGATCATCAAGTCCAACCCTTGATCCACTATCACCACAGTTACTAGACCATGGCACAAAGTGCCACATCCAGTCTCTTCTTAAATACCTCCAGGGATGGAGAATCCACCACCTCCCTGGGCAGCCCATTCCAGTGCCTGATTACCCTCTCTGTAAAGAATTTCTTCCTAACATTTAACCTAAACCTCCCCTGGTAGAGCTTGAGACCATGAAGCTGAGAGTCAGGCACAGTGCTGCAGTGGAAGATGGCTTCTTACAAATAAAAACAGAAAATCAGATCCAGGCTATTTACTGCGAAGGCTGATCCATACCTTTCTGTTCTCACAGATGAAAAGTCAGAAAGATTGGATCAGTGGGGAAAAATAGTGCTTCTTAGAGTGAAATAAAAGTAATCACAGCCCAGGAACACAGCAGCTTTATGTCATCATGATTCATCTTGGAGAATATCTGATCAGTGAATAGCATTATTCAAATGAATGACTTGCAATGAATTTTGCAAATACAGGAAATAGATTTTGTAGCTGCAAGTGCTGATTAATTTAGCTCTTTCAAACTGATATGGCCCATTTAATGCAATATCACTGGGCAAAATAAGAATCCCTAGAAACCACCAAGAAAGAGCTGGGGGTGAAGAACAAGCAGTCTGGAGCTCTATACAAGTCTGCAGGACCATGCAGGCTGTGTGCCACCTCTTCACTAAAACAGAAGTCTGATTTTAGTTAGTCTCAGGACAAGCCCCAAGGGTTTCAGGCTTTCCAAAATGCCTGTTCTTCTTTCTTAAAGCCATGCAACAGTCCATATTCACCTCCAGTTCTGGAAAAACACCACCAATAAAAAACAGTTGTTTTTTGTCGCTGTGTTATCTTTTGTCGCTTCCATCTGACAACAATGACTAGGAAATGGCATGTGAAATATTAGCCTAAAGTAACAATCTGCCATTGCTGTCCAGACAGAGAAAGTGCACAGGGAGGAAGCTTGTGCTGTCCCTCAGATGAATTTTGGCTAAAAAAAGTGACTAAATGTAAAACCCACCAAACACCTGGCATAGAATATTTCATTTGTCTGTTAATACTTGGGCTGCACAGCCAGCTTTCAGAAACTATTTTTTCTTTACAGACATTTCCCCAAAAGTCCTGAAGCATTCAACACCACATAATATCAATTGAGTTTTTAATATAACTTTAGAATTCTAATCCTACCTTTCTTCAAGGAGTTTATGATGTTGTCTGTTACACACCACTAGAAATCAGCATTGTTTGAATATGGCAACTTGCACGTATCCAAATAATTTTTCAACATCCTTGGAAATGAGTAACTTCTATAAGGTCTTAGGAAAACATTCAAATGTGACCTATTTTTGCCTCATGTAACATTCTGATCACAGTTTGATTTTATCTTTAAACACTTTATGTACTGCTAACTGTACGCCTTGAAACTGTTCATTGAAGCCCATCTGAAAAGATAGCCATTATTCATATTTTCTACTAACCTCTGCAGTTCTTCGTAACCCTTCTCATGAACTGATTACATTTCAGCAAAGTAGCATTTTCTCTTTCTTGAAAAAAGTATCCTCTAAGAGCCAGACAACTCCATTAGACGACTTACATGTGTTAGAGCTGAACGTAGATGGAAGACACCATTCAAATAAATGTAAACCATACATTTTCGGCCTTGAAGGGCAAGTGAATTATTATCTGGGATTTGAAGACTGATGATAGCTGGCTACCTTCTTACTAATTCAAAGATTTATTTCACAATGCATGCAAATCAAAACTTTTTTCCATTTTGTGTAAAACCTTTTCCACTTTTTACATTTTAATATATAATTCCAGTTCCAGTAACTTTTTATATAGGTTTTACCACTGGCAGGACACAGAAATTTCAAGAAGTCTATTACAAATTTAAGCAAAATGAACATTACCATCATGATACTTTTAGCACCACCATCTCCTTCTTCTTTACCTTTTTGCACAAATATGCATGTGTGGGCAGACATAAATGGATGAAAAGAAATAGGCTTCCTCAGTCAAATCTGACAAAAAGGCATTTATGGCTCTCACAGACAGTGTTATTCTTCTCTTGGTTTGCTTTTCCTATAATCCATGCAATGTCAATGAAGAGGGTAACATGGTCAAAACTTGCTTGCTTTGTTCCATGTCAGCTCCCGTAGCCTGTCTCCAGCAGCCATTGTCCATCCTTTCTTTCTCTCAGATAAATTCCATACTGTTCCAGGTCAGTTCCACTACTCATAAGATTTGCCATTTTACTTTAAATATTCAATTATTTGCACTGGAATCACTTTAAACTGTCATTCAGGGAGCACAACAGTGTATGCATTTGATTTTCTGAATTACAGCTAGCTACTATATCTTGAAGGAGGAATAACCAACCCTTTATAACCAATTCACACAAGGAAACACAAACAATAAGAGAAAGAGGAAAATTATTATCTTCAACTCCTTAGAAATTAATCATATTTATCTATACTTACTGCCATAATCTCCCTTGATAGTCATTGAAAAAAAATATACAAATGGCCATCATTATCATATTGCTCAGACACCTGTTCTACAATGAGATGACACACTGAGGTTATATCCCTGTCTTTTGGACCTTTGACTTAACTGATGAACCCTACTTTTAGTTAGCACACTGCATATGAAGGAACAGAAGGCAGATCCTTCTCAGTGATGCCCAGTGAAAAGATGAGAGGCAATGGGCACAAACTGAAACACGTGAAATTCTTTCTGAACGTAAGAAAACACTTTTTTTACTGTTGCATGTGCAAACACTGTCAAAGAGACATTATGAAATCTCCATTCTTGGGGGTATACAAAACCTGGGCAACCTATTCTAGATGATCTTACTTGAGCAGGGAGATGATCTAAAGAGATTACCCTTTAGAAAAAGGATCTAAAAAGATTCCTTCTGACATCAACTGTTCTGTGCAATTCTGTGAAACACTGGAAAGCTTTATTAAATAGTGATTGCATTTCCTTTGAAATCAGTTTTGTGTTACAAGCTTGACATATAGATAATTAAGACTATGTGAGACTGAATTTCTGCTAGATGTATGTATAAAGAGAAACTCCAGAAGAAATCTGCCTCAACAAATGTAAATAATTTGATAACTAGCAATTACTGACTATGGCAATATTGAAAGAAATATTAAACTCTTTCAAGACCCACGTGAAGTGGACTTGAAAGTAGACTAGAAACAGTAGTAAACTCCTCTCAGGTTTGGAAATAAAGCTATCAAAATCTAACACAATGGCAAAGTACAATGATACTGCTGTCAATTTGATATATTCATCTTTCTTTCCCTCTTTATAAAGAAGAAAAAAATTATGTAACAGACAAACTGATAAAACTCCAATTTCTGACATTTTTGCCATTCTTATAACATTAAGAAAGGACAAAACCTGATGAGAATGAATGTATTACTATTTCCCTTCATTCTGCTGACATTTTTGAGTTTTTCACTGTAGTCACAAGTAACCTCTTTTTGCACCATACTTCCATGTCTGAAGAGTTGCTAAATGAAACATTACAATACTCTCAACCTACCTCTACCCACCGTTTCTTTTTTTGTGACTACATTTCCCAACTTCTTCTACCAAATGAAATGCCTGAGTCATGGAAGGAATATTGGAGTGTATTCATCCATGATTTCTGGTATGTAGTCACTGTAGCAAATCCAGTCACTAATTTCAGGTACACTGAGCTTCAGCCTGTGCACTTTGACATAATCTCAAACTTTGAAATACACTCTTTTGCAAGTGGACTGAATAATCAAAAAATCTTTGACACTGGTATGGATTTTGTCTATAGATTATATATATGTATGGTTTAGCAAATACGAATTGTTTAGCTGTTCCCCTGCAAACATCTACTAATGAATCTAGTCTAGTAGTTGCAAGGACACTCACAGGGCAATAGTCATATTTATCTGAGGCAAAGATTCCCACAGTCAAAGTGAGGGAGGGAAAATCAGCACAGAATCAATGAAGAAAAACAAAAAAAACCCAAACAAACAACTCCCCTAACATAACCACTAACGACAAAAGAGGAAAAGAGGTGGAACCAGTTAACCAGCTAAATGAGCATAGAAAATAACCCTGTAAAAAGTGGTATCAAAGCCTCTGTTGTTGCCCATACCACAGACTGATTATCTCAGAAACATGGGCCATTCAGGGCCAGCGGAGTTCACTGGGGGATTTCTTGAAGTCTCTTTTTGCCCTGTCGTTCTTCAATTTAAACCTAAATAAAAATATAACAGTGGGTAACATTGAAGAGGCCTGAAGTCCTTTGCTGTTAAAAGAAGATGCTAAACAAGGAATAGCAGGAGAGTAACTTTATGAGTATGGTCATTCCAATGGAATCATGATGTGGCTTACAGTTCCCTTTCTCCCAACCTACAGATCTGCTATGTGTTTTAGCAAACACAAAATCTTTATACAAGTTTTGTTCAAATTGACATCATGAGATTCTTAACAGACAGTGTCCCTCTGAAGCTACAAGTGGCTTCAGTTTGGTACCAAGCCTGATTCTTCTGATGATGCAAACATAATTTTTCTATTTTGAATGGACAAATCCTTTGAGAAGCCCAAATATAACCAAACTGAAAATGCCTGCTTTGTCTGCTGTCTAATTGGAGATAGGAAAGTCTTAATGAACACAACATAGGAAAATTAGTTGTTATGAATTATTATTTATTTCTTAATTATTATTTGCACCAACAGGAAGACACTTTAGATCATATTAAGACCTATTCTTACACTTGGATATGTATTAAAGAATGATGGACCCAGGTGCAATAGCATTAAATGGCTTCTCCCTGCTCCTTTCTCAGAGGTCATATTTGCCATCTTTTCTCAGCTTTCACATTTACTAATGATACATTTCATCTGACCCTCTGAGTGGAGCTGAGCAATTCTTTCTGAACATTTTGTAATTCTAATGTATCCTTTTTGGCTTATTATTTTCCATATTCCTGAAAAGAAATTAAGTATTTCGTTTCAAGTGGAATGGAACATCCCATGCAACACAGAGTGACATTTTTGGGTGTTTTGCTTCGTCAAGTAAAAGTTAATTTTTTAAATTCCCTTTGATCTGTTCTACTTTTATTTTTATTTGTAAATTCTACTGCTGAACCAATAAAATCAATTACTCATGTTGGCCTAGTTTCATCTACAAAGATTTTGCTGCCTCCTTCTATCAAAGAAGGAGTTCCCAAAGCACTGGGGCACTATCACTGTAATCAAAATCTCAGAGATCATCAACTTTTAGCCTTATGGTTGGCAATACTGCAAAGCTGATATGATTTTACAGTCAGATACAGTCTCACAAGGGCACAGTTTGGGAATAATCACTTCAAAGGCAGATAGTACTGTTTCTGAATGCAGTTCTCAAAGCAGATGACACACCTACTCACTATTTTAGTAGGAAAAACAAAGCTTTGTGGCTATTGAATATTCTGGGCCAGATTCACACACAGGGTAAATGAGAACAGTTTAATCTGATACAAAATAAAGAGGTTTTGGAGCGTTCGAGGCCTAATGTAAACAGGTGAAGTTATGCTGAGTGTAAAAGACTTGAAATTACCTTTAACCTTTATGGGATAATCCAAATCTGGTTTTAATTTAGGAATTCTATCTCTCTATTTTAAAGATGAGGTATTCAAGCCTGCTTAACCTGGAGATTTACTATACAAAAGCACCCCTCTCTAGGTGATGGCTTATACCACCACAGACAGGGTGTGTAATAAAGCCAGTATTTTGCCCAGCCATCAGAATTTACTCACATGCTGCTTAACCATGCCAGAGGATATACAATGTATTTTGCCTCCCAACATCCACCTAACTGTCACATGCCTGGGACAAGTCATTGCAAAGAGTCAGGTCAGAAAAGGACAGGTCCAATTGCATCGCAGGATAGAGTTGCACCGACAAACAAAAGCCCTAGGTGCAGAGGGTATTTGAGGCTCCTTTCTCTAATCTAATGGACAACAGATGTGCCTTAGTGAGGACAGGATTAATCTTCAAACATCTCATACCCCCTGCTACAAGACACAATGGGAACTGTTCATACAAGGAGAAGAGTGCCTGCCTCAAGCTGAATTTTCCAGGAATGGGATGGGATCTTTCTTCTGGATGAGTGGAGAAGAGGGCATTGTAACTGCTTTTGAAGAGATGAATGGTGCATCTAGCCAGCTGGAGAAGGCCACCTGCATGCCATACGCTGGGAGACATGAAAGTACTTGGGAAGTAGTTAATTTGTCATTGAATTGACAGGGGCAGATTTTGCAGCCTTTTGGCAAATGGTGGCTTCAAATATCAGATTTGCATTTACCCTCAAACCAGGACAAGACCAACTCCAGTTTAGGTGTGCATGTTTGTGTGTATGCGTGCACAAATAGACATTGCATTTTATAAACCCTCTTGTTGACCCATTCCAGAAGTGAAGCAGGGGTTTCTTCATTGTGCAGCTTGCGCCGTGTGCCAGCAGGACAACATGAATTGAAGACAGTATTCCAAGTAGCCTAATACATTCTTGCTGTTGTAGTTAACTTTCAGTACAAAGCAGAAGGAAAACAAAGGGCCAAAGAAAGGAAAATTCAGAAAGATCTACAGTCCAGGGAACCTGAAAGGGATTAACTTGGTCTCCCAGGCATGATTCGTTATGCTGATCTAAGAATAAGACAACATGGGGCTGCGGTAGCTGCTGACCTGCTAAGCCCCTTGAAAATCTGAATTGTCAAATATCACATCCCTTCCTGAATGAGTCTCTCCATCTGTGTTTGCTAGTGTCCACATTGACAGCTGCCTACCATCTTGGCAAGAAAGCCAATGCAATTTGAGAATCTGCAGTGGATGTCTATCACAAGCATACACAAAAGTCCACAGCCTTTAGGCTAACAAAGCCTGTTAGCTAGCCACTTCAGTAAATAAAGAAGTCCACACATCTCAGTACATAAACTAATTCCAAAATCATTAGCAGTGCTTGAATCCATTAACATAGTGATGGCTGAACAGGCATTTACTCTGATAAGGTAGTGTTAAGAAGTGGAGGCTTCTCCTAATCCCAGTTAGAGGATTCAGATTTAGAATGTATATGTTTCTTCAAAACACATTTTAAAAAGAGGAGATATAACAATGTATCTCATTCATGATCTACAGACAGTTGATACTCAATAGGTGACTTTATCAAAACAGAGAGGATATATTGCTATGAATGCATATCACTGAATACAGCATGAGAGCAATATAATCTGAGGTAAAAAAGAAATCAGTGAACAAGAAAAGAATAAAGAATTGAGAATTCCACCCCCTTACTCCATTTGAGTAAGAATTGAGCTGCCAGTGAGGAGCACAACAGTTAGTAACACTACTTCATTTATACCGGTCCTTCAGAAAGGCAGAAAAATATTAACATAATTTATAACATGCTGCTTACTTGAATCAAATTACACATCCCTGCCTATTTATGATTAGCCCATCCACCCTTTAATCAGAAATAAGGATAAAGCTTTAATAATTTAAATTTAAAATAATTTAATCAGAGGTTTTATATGGAGATTATTTACTGTTTACTGACTATTTACCATATATTTTCTTTTGTGTTTCTTTAGCTTTGCATGCTTACAGATTCATACATTAAGCCTGAGTTTTGTGATGGGATTTTAAAGAGGTGGAAATACTTCATAAACCAACAAAAAACATCATAGTTTCATTTTGCCTTCAGGTTCATGCACTGAAACCAACTAAAGCCTCAGGGTAGAGAAATTTAGGTCACATTTGTGAAAAACAGTTCTGCTACCACAGTTACTAGTTACTCCTGCTTGCATAACTGATATTTTCAAGAAAGCAAAGTAGTTCATTTCTTATACAGTATTTTTTCAAGAGATGCAACCAAAAAATTTAAAAAAGGAAAGTTGAGCTCTAACAAACAGATTATCCCAAGAGGCTGCATTCCAAACCAGCAAAGATGTTTAGGCAAGATGCTGGCAGCATTATTCACTGGACCTCTCATCCTTAGCTACTCTGTGAGATGAAGCATTGGCTTTGCTCTGTCCCATGTGTCTGAACAGCAACCAGGTGACCTCTCCTGGAGGAACTGAGGACTATGGAAGTAGGAGAGAAAGAACAAGGCAGTGAGCAAAATGTTTGCAACTATGCCCAGCTTTGGCGCTACAGCGGCTTAGGGAAGCTGCTGACTTCCTCCCACTCTGGACTACAGCTTAGGAGAGTGGCAGTTCCAGCTCTTAGGGAAACAAAAAACCCACACAAACTGAACAAGTTCATTCACATCACAAAGGGTGGATTCAAACTATGATCTTTACCGAGGGAGATTTCTGTAAAACCTACCAATGAGTAGAATTCACCCTCCGGCATCTTCTGAGCCCCTTCTCTGTTACAGGGAATAGGGTTTTTTGGTACAGTCAGAAAAAAAAAATAAGCTGCTGGTTTGAGAAGGATCAGAGCTGAGTCTGGGAGGATCAGTGCTGAGTCATCAGAAACATCAGTTTCTGACAGCATTTTGTGCAGCTTCCTGGGCCAGGAGAGAGTGAATTTTGCACATTAAAAATATTGCATGGTAGATTAGGATCATACAGCTGCAGTAGTCCGCTTTTATGGGCTACCTATTAATAAATGGCACTGCTCTAGTCATTTTTGAACAGGTCAGGAGGAGTTCACCAACTTTCTTCTCTGTCATTAGAACATACAGATTTATTTATCTATTTATTTGTTTATTTGGAGGGGTCCATATTCCACTCCACACACTCCCTCTATTCATGAAAAACTTTCAGACAATTTGCATAGTTAATTGACAAAATGTCGGCTTAGATAGTGTCTCATCCTTGAGCACTGTTTTGTTTAATATGTTTCCAGTTCCTACAATTACCTCCCTTAGGCACAAAGTTGAGTAAATTGACTGGCCTTTCACCGTACCTTGAAGGTCAACTAATTCAGAGAATGTCAAGCCACTGGTTGGGGTGGATGCTAAAGCCAAGGATCCTGCACCAGTATAGCTTTGCTTTCTGCCCTCAGACATTCTTTATGTCTCCATAAAAAGCCAAGTCTCAGGAGCTAGGCATAGAGAGGTTAATCCTTATTACTAGTGACACTGGAAAAAGCTTATGACAGATGCACAGTGGGTCCCCTTTGGAAGACTGTGCATAACTGAGAGCATGGGAAGGATGTTTTGCACAGAACTGCCAGGAGGCTTAGAAACTGTATTAGAAAAAGACTGGGTTTTTTCACTGCATAGTTCATTTAATGAACCTCTGTGCCTCAGGGTAAGGGAATGTACAGTATTTGAGCAGATAATCTATGTGACGTAACAAATTAACCTCTGAAAAGAACCTCAATAGTTATGCAAAGCTGTATCTTGCTTTCTTTTGAATAACTAAGCCCCACATCCAGAAAAAAAAAAAAACCAACAAGTTCTTACTGTAAAAGAGATGGCTCGTGCTCTATTACACTTGGTAGAAAAAATTGCTATAGGAAGAAAAATAATCTTCCCATCTTAGTGGGACACCATTGTGTAAGCAGCATGAACAAATGGTAAGGGTGCCTCTTCAACCATCCTGCTTTCAAAAAGAAAATTTTTGTGGAACAAATTCCTCTTTTAGGATAGATTGGTGTTATTGGTAGGGCAGATATAAAAATGTGTAGTAGCTGGATTGCATAGAATCCTAATTAGCAAGAGTCACTAAGTTGCAGGTTTGTGCTGCGATCTAACTAAAGCGCTTGCAGAGATTTTTAACTGTCCCACTGGGGCTGTACTGATGCCCTGAAGATTAGACAGGGCTGCATAATTCCCTGGTGTCTGCCTAAACTGATGGTGGCCACTGATTCTTTCCTCAGCAGCTGCTCACAAGGTACCTGGACAGGCCGCTTCCAGTCTTCTTGTCCCCAGGACCACTCCTTTTTGCTCCCAGTAGTGTCCTCTGTTTCACCTGATGCATATCCCTGCTTGGCAGAGAACAATACAGGACCCTTCCCACATTAGAGCCACTGTGGTTATGTCATAACCTCTCTAACAAAACCACAATAAATCAAGTTTGTCCTTTCTCTAAGTGAGTTTCTTCCTTCCAAAAAGCCAAAATAGTTTAAATATCAAAATACAGTGTCCAAATTTTGTAAACAACCGTGCCTCAGTATTTCTAACAAAAGTGAATGCAAAATGAACTGGAGTTGGTTCATTACACATGAAGGCTTGCAGGGAAGTAGTTACATTCTTTGTTTGTCAGCTGTTAGGACTACATTAAGACTTACATCCCAGGTAAGTGGTTTCATGGAGGAAGTTTTCTGAGCAGTGAGAAAAGTCATACTACAGCTTTTCGTTCAGGGCAGCATGCCAAAAATAGGCAAGAAAGAAAAACAATTCTGAAATCTATGTGAAAGTTTAGTGTAGAGTACAGAGCTGCTCTCGCACAACCCTTTTCTGTGTTATTCAGAATTTCCAAACAGAAAATGTTTATGCTTACTGAGGAGGTCTCATTTTGGCGTAACTGCGATTAATATATTGTATTAATTTCCAGAGACACATGAGTCTTTAGTAATTTCTTTTTGTTTGATATATTAAAAAATTTGACCATGTAATGGCTTTGTTTACCTTCCAAAAGTGTTTCTGTGATAATTTCCTGATGGAGACACAGATTAAAATGGTAATTTAGTACCAAGCTGAGCCAAATAATGCAAAAAAAATAAAATAAAGGCAAATTGATTGCATTCTACATATTTCTAAACATTCTGCACTTGATTGCTGCAAAATATCAGTTTCAGAACATGTACCTTCTAGGGGACCATACAGATCACATTGCTTATATTGGGAATCAAAATCTCACAAAACACTTTAGATCCATGCTTCAGAGTATTACTTCACACTCAATTAGCAAGCTAAGGAGTGGTCTGAGCAGCAGGTCTAAAACATACAAAAAAAAAATGAAATTACTTAAAGTGAGGTCAGAAGGAGAAATAGGATTTAGTAATTAACCCCTTAGCTTCCAGGTTTAGATATATGTTTGTCTTTAGCATGTGAGTAATTCTATATAATGCAAGTCTTTGCAGAGCAGGCTATTAAAAGTCTCACAGCAGTAGTAAATAACAGCTGTGGGGGAGCTGAGGAGTAGGAGAGAAGTTGGACTTTAACCTTGTCACTCCTTCAAGAAAGATTGTTCCCTGTCCTGACCTTGAAGTAGAGTGATTTTCTGAAGGGAGAAATTCCAAGTTTGTGGAGAAAAAGGAAGCATTCCTCTGGCAGTTTATTTTGTTAATAGCAGCTGTTTGAAGCTGCTGGGATACTTGGAATGTCCCAGTGAGTCCCAGCAGAGAAGGCGTAAAGGGCAAAGGACAGGTGAGGTTGTCAGATGAGTATAGCAATGCCGTTTCTGATGTGCCTGCCTTCTTCAACCATTTGCATGTTTTCTCTCTCTGATCTCTAATTACATGTGGAACCAGAACTCCAAAAGTAAACATGCCTCTGCTGAGAGCTGGAGCCTATGTTTGGCCCGAAGAAAATGTTGCCTCTCAGTCTTACCTCGAGCATGAATATACACATGCAAGTGCAATTACAGTGTAGAACAAATCTCACTGGAAGGAAAGCTTCTCAATTTGTGCTGCAGCCTAAACAATCACTGAACAAACACACTAAGGTCTTTTCAGATTAGCTGGAATCAACTTAGAGGGCAAGTAATGAATCTAATTGTTACGCTAGCTTCCACGTCAGTAGAATAACAGATGTACGGTATAACTAAGAGGGGGAAACTTGGTTTTTGTTTGTTGAGCAGGTGCTACATGAACTATCACGTGGAAGTTTCTCAAGTGCATTTGGAGCCAGTTGGAAGGGAGCCAAAAGCACAGCTTCCATTTCATCCTCTGGACATCCAGCTGTGCAGCTGCATAAGCCTCCAGAAGCAGCTGAGGCAGTGAAGACAGTGACACCTTGTCATTTCTTTGACCATTTCTAATGCCCCACTGCAAATATCAAATAAATAAAACTGCCAGGAACTGCCCTCCTCTAGTTGCATATACTGTGACCCAGCTGCCAGATATGCCTGTTAGAGAGTGCTAAGCAGATGGGGGACAGCAAATTACCCCCGCTCTCCTGCAATTACAGCACTAACCACATCAGGGAAAGGACTTAAGGCTGCACATGTGCTAAAAGGACTTTAGGGAATGATCAGTGGAGCTGTATAGGCCTCACAATGATAAGCTCTGTTGTAAAGAAATGATTTGACATGCCAGGCAACTGCAGAGAAACCAGTGCCTGTTTAATAGCACTGCATAGAAAATGTAGCCTGCAATTAGGCCAAAGCTGTCATCAACAGGCAGAGAGAGGCTTAGCACTATTACAAGAGCTGAGGTGGCTGTTAAGGGCACTTTGTCTTCACTGAACGATACTTCCATGGCCAAATGGCTTGGAAATTTGTGCTGATACTTTGCACAGACTCTTCACCTAAACAGTGCTGAAACTGTGGACTTCCCATATATGGGAAGGCACCCTAACACAGATTCAAATAAAATATGATTGCAAAACAACCTGGAACCAGAGTTCCCTGAAATGTTCAGGGGGTTTTTTAAGGTACAGAAGAAGGGAAGATATTACATGCACAAGACAACAGCATTATTCACAAGCATGTCCTTGCAGCAGCTAATTGGTTATCAGCAACAGCTGAAAAACAATGGTAGGTGAGTGTTTTCAAACAAATGCGAAGCTAAGTGAACTCTGCTTCCATTTCATAGGCATTCAGAAACTTACCAAGACAACCTGTGTGACACTGATAATAAGGATAACACTGTACACAAATGATAAAATACTGTGCAGTTGTGCGGAGTGCTGTATTCTAAGGGATGAAAGTCAATAATTTCGATGCACTGTGAAATATACCTCTACATGAAAGTCCAATATTGACATTTATATGCATACATCAGAGTTATGCCAGTAACTGAGCATGGTGGGAGATAAGAGAAGTAGACTTCAGATGTTATGACAGGATGCGATGCAGAAATAAGATATCTGGACTCTGTAACCAGTTGCTAATTGAAGTAACTAGCTAGTGACATCACAAGAGAATAAAATACTCATACTTTAGTAGTGAATCATTTCCAGGCTCTGTTTTGTTCTGCACAACAGTTCAGTATATTCAGTATGTTCAGATTTGGCGTGTTCAGATTCAGCATTCTTGCTACAACACAGGAAAAAACTCCAATCCAAAAAAACCAACCAAGCAACCAACTAAAACAAAACAAAGAAAAAAAACCTAAAAAATTTTAAAAACCTGCAAAAAACCCCATCAACTTCCAGCCCTATAACTGTAGTAGCTTACTTCCAGGAAGAAAGGGAAAAAAAAAAAAAAAAAAAAGAAGAAATCACTAAAAATTAAGAGGCTTGTTAAATTAAAAGAAGCGGCCAAAGGGATAAAAATGCTTACAGTTGCCATGGTGACAGTTTATAAAATAAATATTAAGTGTTCAGAAGAAATGTATACCACAATCAAAAGACTGAAAAAAACTTAAGAAAAGATAGCATAATTAAAAGGGAGAGTACAGGAAACTATGAAAGGCATCATGATATCTTCAAATATAAAAGTTTGTGAAAGAAACAGGAAACAGAAGAATAAAAAGGAAGGTAAATGTATAATATGGTGTCGAAAGAGATTCTGAGAAAGAGTTTGTTAATCACATAGAAGCTATATATTTGATGAAAATACCTATGAGGTAGCAACTGAGTTTTCAGTGATCAGAGGTGTCTGAAGTACAAGGGCACTCCAAGGAGCTGTATAATAAAAGATAAATGATTGACTTGCGTCAATATTTTCTACAGAGCTGTTTGCAAGGTTTCTGCTAGGGGGGAGTTTGAGAAAGTGTTTAAAATTAAAATATCAACAACTTCAGAAAAAAAAAATTAAGAAAAAATAATCAGAGATAACATTGTCCCAGCTGTCCTAAAACAATCTCAGCTATTAGCTGTGGTGCATAGCTTTGTCACTCAACTTGGCCCTCAAGCTTAAGAGGTTTTGTTTTAAGAGTTTTAAGAGTTTTGTTTCAAGACTTTGAGGGAGGCTTTAGAGGAAAAAAATGGCACAAATGAGACTGATTTCCATACCAGTTAAGCTGATCATTTACAATAAGAATAGCATTTGTAGATAATTACGTAATACGGTAAGAGCAGTCGGTCTTCCTTTGGAAGAGGAAGTTATACAGGACAGATTTGTGAAGTGACAAGTGCTGTTGTCAAGGCAGTCAAGCAGTGCCGGGGGCTCCCCGGGGCCGGGTCTGGCTGCCAGAGTCTGTCCCACTGCTCCAGCCAGGAGCGAGGCAGCCAGTCGGCTGGGGCAGCTCCAGCCCCGGGGAACGGGCACCTCCCTGGGGGACACAGACCAGCTGAGGCTGAGGCCAGGCAGGGACACAGCCCGGTGGGTGGGCTCATGGCAGGGCCAGGCAGGGCTCTGGGGGCTGGACATCAGCTCTGCTGTGGCATCGCTGGAGCAGGGGCTGGTGTTTCCACAGGCTGACGTGAAACCTTGCATCCCGTGTGGAATGGGGGAGCCCCAGGGGCCAGGCAGGAACAGCCGATCCTGGGGGTGCCCTCAGGGCGACTTTGCTAAAGGTTCCCTAAAGGATTCCTTTAGCAAATTCCTTCATCACAGGTTTAGGGGAAAAAACAAACAAATAAAAAACAATTTAAACAAACAAAAACCCACCAAACCAACCAAACAAAAAAACTTTTGTAAGATAAAGATAATAACTCATTGAGAAGGGAAAGTGGGGATAGTAAATGGTAAGCATTTCATAGCAGATGGGGTCTACCAGGGATAGAGATTGTACACAGGGACTGCGTTGGAATCTGTGTTCACATATGTTCGCGTAGTTCATAAACTACATAGAAATGGTGAAAACAGATGTGGAAAAGCTCATTAATAACAATGTTATCCGTGGTATTAAAAATAAAACTGTGCATTTTTGTAACTGTACCTCACCACTGCACAGCTGTGACACAGAACTGCTGCTTGACAAGGCAGCAAAATAGCAAGTGAAATTCAGCACTCATAAATGCACAGTGACTGGCAGGGGACAAAAGCACACTGCCTGGACACAGCGCCTGGGCCCACGCTCACTGTCCCTGCTTGGGGATGAAATCTGAAAGGTCCCACTCAGAGCACTTCCCATCATCATTTAGGTGGTGAGCAGAAGTTGGAATGGCAACCAGACTGTGTTCAATCTAGCTCATGTACAAAAATTGTCAGTGTGAAAACAAGATACAGAAGTGGCATGTAGCTTCTGTCTGAGAAAAAGTTACACAGGTTGAAAACCCTCAGCTTTGCAAAGAGATTATTGAGGGGAGAACTGTCAGAGCTCCATAAAGATACAAACAGTCTAGAGAAAATAAATTCGGAATGATTGCTCACAATTTTCATAAAATAAGATCTAGAAGAAACACAGGGAAGTTGGGCAGCAAGTTTGAACAAGCAAAAGCCCTTTATTTTTACATATTAGAAGTTTAAGTAATAGTACCCCTTCCTAGGGTGAGTTTAGATGTTAGTAGCCTAAGGCAAGCATTGAATGCTATTAAACAAATTAATGGAAAAATAGTTTCTTTAACTTGAAGATACAATGTTATTTGTTAGCTAGGGAACCCAAACCATGGATTGCAGGAAGGCAGGAGAATGTCATGAGTCATGGTGTGCAATAAATAGTACATATATAATTCTTTAGTGCTAAATTATTTCTCTGAAAATGCCCTATAGGCAACTGTGAGTGTATGGAACCAGAGTGAACTTAAGGATGATTTGTAAAATTGTTAACATTCTTTTTCCTAAGCTGATACTTTCCTAAGTTGATACAGTTCTGCAGACAGTGATTTCACCCATTGCAGCTTCTCATTAACTACTACTGAGAGGAGTTTCCCCCTTCCTCAGACCCTGGTATTTCATCTCACGTAAAGAGGATTCACCCCTATGCTGGAGGCACTCCCAACATATTTTTTAATTAAACTACTGCTAGTACCACTTTGCATACCTGGAATTTAATAAATGCCTTGCAGTGGAAGAGAAAAAGCAATCATCCTTAACTGTGAAATTGCACATTCCTGAATCCAACAAGGTGAGAGGTGTCAGTTCATAGCTCCTGACGCTGCAGCTTCAAAAACATTTCCTTTTTGTAAAAGAGATTATTTTTTCTGGGGTCAGTTCCTTGACTCAGATCATGGCCCAGCCGCACGGTCATTAGCATTGCTGAAACTTTGTTTACAGAAATGCATATCCAGGTCTGGAAGAAGGCAAGAGAAGGCCATCATTTTAGCAACAACATCCACTTAATAGTGGTTAAAAAACTTTGAGAAGAAAACAGGAAAATACAGGCAAAGTGGTTTTTTTTCATACACCAAGCAGTAAAGAACTTGCACCTTTCTAACCATATCATCATACAACAGTATTAAATAGGCAGACATAAAGGCAAGGCTTCCTGCTGCAGGAACAAAGAGGGAAACAGCTGCTTTTCGAAAGGCAAAGTGTCATCTTCCTGCCCAATACAATGCTACAAGATAACACACGTGTTCTCCAAAGAACACAGCCAGATGAAGACAAGTATCTCTCATAAGGTTAGACTTTATTGCTCCAGCTAGCCATAACCCGTGCATCTCCTAATGTCCTTAGCTGACAGCACACTTGACATTTTACCACTCAAATTATTCAACCAAACCCCTTTTAATCTAGTGCTTTAAAAGTCTAAATGAATAGCCATGAAAAAATATTAGCTAATGAAAAAGGCTACTTTGTCTTACACAGTGTTAACTAAGCATTCCTAAAGATCCAGTTCCAGCTTCCATTATGCCACACTGACATTTAATGCTCTGGGATACGCTGAAGAAAATTCTCTTATTTCAAAACCCCTACTGAAACAAGGAGGGAAATTACCTTGTTTCCATCTACCCTTAAATTCTGCCAAGTAGGGCTGTAAAATAATAAATATAATGTAAAAAGATGTGTCTTTGTTCTCATGCATACATATCAATAAAATAGCTGCAAAGCAAAGCAGATGGGCAGCTGTACTGTCAATTCTGAAACCTCTAAAATGCCGTAATTTCCTCCCCTTGACGCACTGACATACCTCTCTGCCAAGCTGCTAGGCATCCATCACCGAGCAATATGCAACTGGTGTCTGTGTGACAGGGTGGACTTTGCCTGTCACCTGGAGCTTTGCTTCTGGTAGCATGTTCAGACTGCATCACAGTCCACTTCAAGGACTATTCTTCTAGAAATATATGTCACAAGCACAGACAGGCTTTCTGCGGTGGCCACCAATAATACCCTTTCAACATCAGTGTATGGAAGTGCCTGCATTTACAGTACATGCTCTTAAGTGGGGCTATCAAAGCTGCAATAGCTTCTGTCATCATCTTAGCTCTGTTTTTTGTTCCTCAGCCTTAAAGTAGGCACACATACTTTTCTGTACCTTATCAATAAAGAATGCATGCTTACATTTCTCACACAGAGGTAGCCAGGGAGTTCACCTTTGCATCTGTTTCTACTCCAGTCAAAGACCTAAGTTTTCCATTTCTCTTCACATCATGGGCTAGGGTTGTCTCCTGATGCAAAAGCGGTTGGTAAACAACTTCAGCATTGCCTAATCTTCTCACAGAAAGGGGTACTCTGCTGAATCCTTCTCCCAGTTAAGAAACTGAGATAGAATGTTTCTCAGAGATAAGACGTTAAGATGATGGAGCTCAAGGTAACCTGGTCTGGTGAAAGGTGCCCCTGCCCATGGCAGGGGGTTTGGAACTAGATGATTTTTAAGGTCCCTTCCAACACAAAACATTCTAGGGTTCTATAATACGATTCTATGAACCCTTCAATTTACAATACACCACATTCCCTGAACTCTCACTAACCCACAATAATGGAAAAGAGGGTGAGTCACTGCTTTTCTTCAGCCTAATTTATACACAATGATACCTAGGCAGGCAGCTAGCCCAAATGAAGGAGTTTGTGTCTCATTTTTGCTACACTGGCCCCTTAGAGTCAATAGAAAGAGAAGCAGATGCCACAGTGACTGAAGAGGACTAAATCCCCTTGCTTTAAAGGAAGTAGGCTGGTCACTGCAGATCACACTAGAGAGCTAGAAGGAAGGCCAGCTCCTCAGGCATTGAAGGTCTAACTTGATTCAGTCTAACACACTCCTGAGGCAAATGTCAGTTTTACTTATGCTGTAAACAGTGGCTGAAGTAATTCTTAATAACCTAGACATATGACAGTTGCCATAATGGGACCTCCTCCTCACTTATGTGCTCCATTTCCACACAGATGAATGATCCATGTTTGGACACCTAGTAACACAGGCTGTCATACATTAAAATTCACACGCATGTCTCAGCCTGTGATGGTGAAGAGCTGCACGCTCCAGTCACTTGAGGAAACTGCGACCACAATGCAAAAGCTCATAAGACTTGGACTGATGAAATCTGGAGGATGCATTCGCCCTCCTTTCAAAAGCATCAGGAGATAACATGATCAAAGGAAGAATGCTTTTTAAGCTGTTTATCTTTGCAAAGAATGACCTGATGATGTTTAATGGGATGATTAGGCATAGCTATGGCTTAACGCATATTTAAAAGATTATTTCCGTGATTAACTGATTGCCAGAAAGAAAGTATCTAATGGCAATGGAAAAGTAATTTCATCAGTGCCTTCAGAAAGATGGTTTGCTCTCATGGTTTTGATATGTAGCTCTTTAACTGGGTCATCTCTTAGTGGTGTCTCAGAAGCAGAATTGTGGATTGCTTTAAAATTGGATTTTGAAAATTACATTGAAAGGGTCTCTTCCTGATTAGTCTAGCAGAATCAGCAGTCAAAATATTTGAATCTAGGTAACAGAGGTGCTATTGTTTCTCACATCACTTTACATATGCCTTTGTGGGATGGGGACAGAAGGGAGGAATGTAGAGGGCAAAAATATACTTCTGCTGAAGTTAAATACAGTACAGGGAGCCTTCAGATTTTAAGCCTTGACTTCAGTGTTTGAATGCAGATCACTGAAATTATGAGCTGGTATATTTTATCTTATTGAAAGTCAGAAGATCCAAAAGACTAACCAACATGTATTGAGTATTATGCAAAAGAGCCTGTTATGGCACAAAATACATGATGAAGCCTTCAAACACATATACATTTAGAGGATGAAATTGAGTCACTGCTACAGGACAAGGTAGAAGCTTTGCAGGAATATGTAAACAAAGCGGATCAGCCAGGCACTTCTAAAATTTTCTCCTTTTTCCCAACCTCTTACGTATGAAATACTGAAGCATGTTTGATCAAGTGGAAAAAAACTGAACGAGTCAGCTTCCATCTCATATCAAACACATGGACTTTACCATTATTTAGGATTTACATAACATAAATGACCAGACTCATTGTACAGGACAAACCTAGCTGTGTAGCTCTAACAGAGCTACTTTCTTGAGTTTCAGGAAATAGAAAACTTAAAGTGTACAAGTCCATGTCTCCTTTAATAGTTCTCAAGTATTGCTTTTCCTGCAGATCTTGAATTCTCTGACATATTGAAGGTAAAGTGGGGAATTGTGCTCTCTCCAGAAAAACAACTCCTTTGTCCCTCTGTGCAGGTTTTCCCACAAGAAAAGGAAAACCAGCCCAGATCTTGGCTTCTATTTTCCTATTTTCAAAAGGGAACTCAAATAAATGAGCTTATAATGAATAATCTGCCAGCAAGAACCACAAATATATTATTTACACTGAACCACACACCAGAATACCTGCATAATCAAAGGTACACCTGCAGCTTTAATTATATATAAATCAGGTTAACAAAGAGCAATAAAAGCACCATGTGTCCACCTTTTTATTTTAAATGTCATGTTTCATTTCAGTCTTTCAGAGCCTTTCAGATACAGAAGTTAATTCTAAGGTTGGCTCTAGAGGTTAGACTGACTCTAGGCTCTAGGCTGACTGAGGAAACAAAATTATTCAAAGTAGAGGACAAATATCTCCAAGTGTTCTTGACTTGTCACTTCTCTGTGATTTTTTGCAGACCCTTAGTTTAGGTGTTTACTCTGAATATTTTGTTAAGTGTCAAAAATTATACTGACGGTTGTGTCAGAGGATAAAGATGTTTCAAGTCACTTTGCTATAAAACAAAACTAAAACAACAGGGACAGAGTAACTATCTCTCAGTACCATTACAGAACTTCATTAAAACTGAAACTGTTTTTAATCATTAAAACTGTATTTTCTCATTGTTTCTAGCTTCCAGTTTCCTTAGCTCCAATCCAGTTTTTGTGCCTTTTGGTGTTTACACATAGCTTATAGGTCCTTATCCAACAGGTGCCTCAGAAAACAAATCTTCAATATTAAGTTCTAATAACATGCTACACACACAGACAACTTAGCAGCTTTGGCACTCAGAGGGAGGTATAACGCACCTATTGCTCTTACTTATGTTGCACATTTGTATTATCAGTCACAAAAGGTAAAATATTTTCTATCTTCTTTCATTCCACCTTCCTACGCAGGTAACAGTCTTAGCTAAGTTTGCTGAGGGAACATTTTTGTCCTGCAAAAGTTTGCAATATTTAAAAAATCAATTCTAAATTGAAACCAAAAAGTCAAAACAAGCTTCACAAATTGGTATTTTCTAAGAATATCAAAACAAACACTTGTTAAAACTAGCTTGCTACCTTTAACTGACTTCCAATCAAGTCTTCATGAACTGAGAAAATTAAAACCATGTTTTTTGCTAATGTCAAATTTTTGACCATTTCATACTTTTGCAGGAAGATAAATAATTTGAGGGAAAAAAAATTCCAAATAGGTGTCTAGAAAAACGTGTCTCAGCTTGGAAAGAACTGAAGGGACAAACCATCTCATTTGTTCTTGCCTTTAGTGGACTCAAAACCAGTAACAGCCCAGGGCTTGAAAGAATACAGTCCTCAAGCCAGTACTCGAATCACTTTACACAGTGTCCTCACTGGCTGTGAAGAGCTGACATTCATTTGGAGCTGCAACAACTGTACAGATGGAAGGTATGATGAGGATGGTGAGCCACACACTGACCTGCTCTATGGGAACACACTTATACATTGAGTATACTGCTGAGAGAAAAAAGAACTATTCCAGACATTTTCATTCCCTGTTAAATCCACATTTTCCTTTCCCATAATTTGGACTGGCTTGCTCCTATTCAATTTTTTTCTTTTTTCCTTTTCTTCATCCTTGTGGAAACCTTGTCTCTGGAATCAGTGCTCTTGCTCCCTACGCTTGGCAGGGGACATGGGTCAGTGGGCTATTCTCTTAGCTACAGACTTCTGTTTCTCTCTAGGCCCACATTGTTACAATCAGCTCTAGGTTTTGGGTCAATTCAGGTAGGTGCAAACTCATGCTCACAGAGATGTGGCACTTGGTACAAGTTTATGCCTCCATAAGGCAGCTCTCAAAATGGACATACCGTTGGTCTTGTCTTTCCTGTGGCTCTGTCATTCTGAACAGACTCAATAATGGCCATAGAGGTTTTCAGGGTCACTTGTATTGCGAGCGGACTAGAATGACACTTTGGGGAACTGGAGGTAATTTTAGTGTCCTCCTAATACCAACCACTTTGTCAAGGTGGGAGAGTCAGTGCTTGGTATTGTCTGTGTTCATTCTTTCAGTTTACCTGAAACGCTTGCTTTATAGGAGACTCAAGTTTAAAATCTGACAACAAAGGAAGTATTCGGCCCTTCTGAAATTATCTGACATTTTTTCTATGTATTCTTCCTCAGATACAACCACAGTGTCCTTATTTGGGCAAAATTCTTTCTGTTGTTGGTAAGGGAGCAAGAGATCAGGACCAAGTCTTCTGCTGGAATGGTAACTTCTCCTATGAATGGTAATTGTTGCATGACTAAGGCTATTCTTTTTCAACTGGAGCTTCTGACAGACTTCTGGAGGCATTTTAAAGTTGGATGGCTGAGCTGTTCACTCCCCGAGCTGCCCATCCCATTGCTGTGGAGGACATTACTAGACTCAGGACAGCATCATCTAAGCTGCTTACCATTCAGATCCTGTTTTGAGATGGTCATGTAAGGTAAACCAGCTCTGATTTCAGTTTATCTTAGTGTGTTGCACAAATCACTGTGGTAGTTCAAACACTCCTTTACAGGAGATCCCGAACTCATAGTCAGTACCATCTAAAAGATAGGCAAGGCAGACAACTAGAGGCTGTGTTCAGACATCTGATTTTTATTTACTGCAGTGAGTTGGGCAAAGTTCTTATTTCTATGTACTTGTGTTTGGAAGAAGGCTAGATTTCTGAGAACGCTGAGTGGTTCAGGAGCATAACTACTGTAAAAAATTAATCAGACTACTAAGTCACTTTGGGACAACTAAGAATTTCACTGATCACAGTTAGAGCACTTTTAATATCCTCTTCTATTTGCCTTCTAGCATACAGACACTGTTTTATTTATGCTTCATTTATTATGAAAAAAAACACAATATTCCATGTTGTCAAGATAGTGCTTTTGTATGGTGGGAAGCAACACGATGAATTCACTATTAGGACAACATTTTTGACTCACTCTTCTAGAGGGGAAAGGCAGGATATCCCAAATAAATGACACAAATTTATTCAGCCTCCTCCTCATGATGAAAACTATCAGCTGACTTTCAAACACAGGCAAACTCAGCCCTCACATAACCCTGGTAAAATCAGTGATAGTATTATCAGAGTTGAATACGCTCGTGTGTATTTTAATGCAAAAATATTTACAGATTATACCTACACTGCATAACCACAGACATACACTTTTATCTGTGACAAATAAGGTTAAACAAAAAAAAAAAGTCCCCTGCCCCCCCAAAAAACACAAGAAAACAAAATAAACCCCAAAACAAACAAAAGCACCACAAATAAGCTACATGAAAACTCATCCTGTACAGACTGAAAATCCAACAATCCATTACACTGTCAACTATAAAAATAGAAAGCAAGCCACTTAAAGAGGCTACCTAATGAACTGATTTTTTTCTCCCACCTCTGAGCACTTAAAGACAACAAAATTGTCAAAACACAAACACCACCCAAAGAATAAGAAATAATTTTGTTTTCCACTAATGTTCATTCCAAGCTCAAAGTCTTGCTGTGCTCCACAGCAATACAGAGCTCTTCTAAATATTCCAGTAACTGCCTTGGAATCTTAGGGATGAGAAGAGAGGAAAAGACACACTGTGTGTGAACATTATCATTAATGCTTGAACCCTTCCCTCTATCAAGGTACTGCTTGCCTTGTTTCAAGTGTGTGGTCCATGACAGAAATTCACTTCACTGTTAGATCAAAGAAGGCATTTTAGCTTACACCCCACAGGCATGTATTCCACAGACATATTATTCCCAGTTCACTTCTATACTTCAAATGTGTTGAGTACAACATGAAAGCTAAAAATAGTTCAGTGTGTATGCTGTATAAATACAAATAATGAGGGCTGCCTTCACTAACTCCTTTCCAAATCTCAAGCTTTTAATAGCAGAGGTAAATAGTCTTCTCATGAAGTTTATCAGCTTTGATGAGACTAAAGAGAAATTCATTCTGATTAAATGTCCATAAGTGATCCTCATGAAAGTGATTCCAGTGGCATTGCACTCATTTCCTACTGAACTGACCTCTTTCTACCCCTTTGCAATGTGCAAAATTGGCAAACTTCAAAAAAAACCCCAGTTCCCCTAAGTCAATGCAGAGGTTTGTCAAACAAACAGCCTGATCTACAGAAGAGATTTTAGTGTCAGGTCCTCTAACACTTGTGGGGAGAATGAGCTTGTATAGTTGAGTTCTTTACCTTGCACAGCAAGCAGGAAAGAGGTGCTACTATTCAAACATAAGTCTCTGAATTCGGTCGGTAGTGTGACCTTTGTATAAGACATCTGAAAGCTGCATTGATCTTAAAAAACCCTTATGATTCCCAAACTGCAGAATAATTTAAACATTATAAGTCACATTAATGTATTCTACAGGAAGTTTTCAGTATTACCATCTGCACTTAAGGGAGTCACCTCTGGCTTCCTTCACAGTCCATGGAGAGAACACAGTATTTCTAGTTTCCTATTTGTCTCATGCTAACTCAGAGGTGTGAAATAAATCATGTGGATCATGGCCAAAAAGTGACTTTTCTTCTTCACACAGCCATAAAAAGCACCAAAGAGTGATGACTTAGGATGTAGACATCTACCTGTAAATGTCCAAATTTTTTCATCCTGAAACTGTCACTGGATTTTATTCTGGACTAGCAGTAGACTTCAAATCTATGTTTCTCATCACCAAAGTACAAGTGCAAGTAATGAATGGAAACAGGCCAACTCTTAGGTGAAAATATCACCGCAGGGTGTAAGGGGATTTTGCAATTTCATTTCCATCACACCTGTCCACATGTCCATGTCCACAAAGGCTCTGAGGTGTTTGATTTTCAGGTAAGAGGTGATCACTTTCAGTCATTATCAATTGTTTAGGGATTTGTGATGACTGGTTTGTTGCATCATATTTCAGATTACTCTAAGGCAAGAATATAGCCTCGGGGGTTGGATAAACAGCAACTCAAAAACCTACACAGAAAACGCAGGGTCGCATTAGCAAAGTCATAATATTTCCTTCTTCTTTTGTATCCTCCATGAAATGTATTCAAGGAAACATTGACCACAAAAGAGACAGGGTGTGCTCAGTCTCTTCGTGGCTTTGAGAGTTTTCCTTTATAGTGTATACAGTCTAGTTTGCATCCAGCTCTCAATACAGACAAAGTATGATCCCTCAGAATTTCTTCTTGTGAGCAGATCTTAAAAGTTCAGTTGGGACCACCAGAGTCAATAGGAGTGTTACGGGAATAGGACTATAAAACTACTGCAATGACAGTAAGCAAGCTTCCTCTTTGTATGCCAGCTTATTTGTTGTGCCTTGCCAATCAGTCAGGAAAGATTTATGCATTGTTGATGAAGAGCAGCCTTAGCTAGTAAATCTGGTGTAATATGAATAAACATCTGTTTATAGCTAGACGGAAAAGTCAAAATGTTTCCTAATGGCAACCCCTTAAAAACCATTTCTATTTCATTTTAAAACAGACAGAACCTTAAATTTCTTCTTTATACCTAAAATTCTACTTCTAGATCATAGTTGTCCTAAAGGCTTTCATTAATTGGTACTACTGAAACATTAAAGCTATATGATTTCTTGTAAGTTTGCTAAAATCTTGTTTTGTACTTCTAGGACCAGAAAGCAATCTAGGTCCCAAGCCTTGTCTGCAAAAACATATGTGAAATGACAAACTGTTACTCCTGTGCTTTCACTCCTGTTTGTGTTCACCTTCCATAAAATAATTACATAAAAGAAAATATGCTACAAAAGTCTACATGCAAGTTTACTGATAGGAATATGTGCAAGTCCTTCCTCTGATTGCAGTAACACAATACTTTTCACATAATTTACCCTGCGCAGTGCACTTTGATCGACACTTTGCAGATGAGAAAGCAGGGTGCAATGCAGTGAAGCAAAATTATTTGCCCAAGGTCAAGCAGGAAATGTGTGACAAAACCAGGAACCAATCTGTTGATTCCTCACTCCCAAACTGTAACTATCTTCAAGTCTAAGTATGATTTCTCACAGTGTGAACAATACCATATTTGAGCCTTGATCCTTTGAATCCCTGGTGGATGAAAAGCAATGCATACCATTATTTCCATTTCTAAAATATAAGACTGGAAGAGGAAACACTGTGCAGATGGTAAATAGTTCAAAGGTCTTATCATCATGCCTTTCCATCAGTGAAGAAATGATGAGGCTGGAACTTGGCATGATTTGTACTTCTGACAATGAAGGGAAAAAAAACACATCAAGAAGGACAGTAATTTGAAGTCCAGTGGTATTTGATGCACATCTATCTGGCTCATGTCACTCAGCTCACTGAAAAATATAAACAGTGATCATCTGCTAACAGTTAGCTCAGTCTAGACATAGTATGCTCTTCATTAGCTAATTGTTCACACCTCTCCCCATAGGCTACTAGAGGGCAAGACAGCAAGAAAAATAGAGGCAGAATGTGTATCCATGTAACATAACTGACATAGTAAATGAAAGGCTGGCCCTTTTGCACTTCACTGTTAACCTGTCAGGTAACTCAGCAATTGGGTAACCTCCGTCAGGATCTCTAAAAACCATCACTTGAAAGCCTTACACAACTGTCCGCCTCACTTCATGTATGAGGAATTTACTGTGCTTGGGCACCTTAGCAGCTCTTCCTGGTACAGAAGTTGTCTGCTTTTGTGCATAAAGGAATGGAAAACAGGAACAAAATTGTGAAGACACTGTAGGATTCAATAGCTCAAGCTAAGTGATATGAAATTGGTCTCATAGTTTTGTAGCTATCAAAATGCTGCATATGTATAATATATATAACGTATTTAATTTAGGATTACTGTGCTCTATCCCAGAAACTAAAGAAATACTGTGTAAATCTAGCTCCTCTGAAGCATTACAGATTGAGGAACACAAGCTACAAAATTATTCTTCTTTATACAGGAGTTTAGTTTTATTGCATGGATTATGACTGGTGTTAGAAATTTCTCAGTGGAACAGTTCATTTCGTTAGAACAAAAGCATTTCCTGGGACACATGCCTGAGTGAAACAAGGAACTTGAATTTAAATCTCCTGAAGCCTAATAGGTACTCCTTACTCTGGAGAAAGATTTTCTTACAGCTACCTGGTAATTGTAAAAACTTCTGTTTAGTTAATTAAAAAAGCCCTTTGATTATATATATTAGATGTGGGGAGATCTCATTCCCCAGCTCATATGGCTGATGACCCTGACTTGCAGCCTGTATTGGATTTAACAGGTTAGTTTGGAGATGACAATTCCTGCTGCCCATCTCACTTCTGATCATGCATTTCTGTCCTTCTCACTGGAACAGTAAGCACAATATATGTTGGCTGCTCAGCCACCCTTATTTGCAGCCACATATAACCACAAACAGCTATCAATTTCCATTCACAGTAACCACCTTGGGAGGTAACACCAAGCCACAGAATGAGATGACACCCCCAGGTCTGATAGCAACACAGGTAGCTGAAGGCAGAGGTTTGTCATTAAAAACTGGTCATAGGGGTTGATGAATGAAAGAGGCACGGAATGCAAATTAAACATGTATTTTAGATATTCTGTCTGCATTGCCTCTAGAGTTGTTTCCCATCTGATATGAACAATTTTTAATCTCAGCATTTCACATTAGTTTTCTGTCTCCAGGTTCTAGTTGTGTTTGGTCAGCACCAGTGCCACCAAAATCTGAAGCAGACACAAAGTTTAGTAAATATGTCCCTGAAATAATAAGAAAAAGGCTCGATAATACTGAAAGATTTGATAATGTTAACAGGAAGATAGGAAATACCATTTTAATTAGTGGTGTCAGCTTTGGATAGGTACAGGCTGCTTTGAAAGGAAAACAACAGTAGCAACTATAACTGGGAAAAAAACATCAGGGAAATAGAGTAATAGAGTAAGACTCTTCACCAACCCAGGAAAAGCCACAGAAAACTAGGACCAGATGTCCTTCGACTGGCTCACACAGGCACTGCCACAGCAACTAGCTGACCCCTGGTACTTCTACACCAATCTGATTGACTAGCTGGTACAATCCTATGGCACACCTCACACCTTTTATGCCTCAGTCTGTTTCAACACTCATGCTTTTCATGAGACTCTCTTTTTAAAGTGCACAGTCAACTGATTCTCAGTTATCTCTGAAAGCCAATTCTAAGCTTTGTACAAATGTGTCATCCCTGTTTCTGTACTCACCATGAACGTGTCTTGAAACATATCCGCCCCCAAAATGCAGCAAATACATGCAGCTTTTAATGAAAATAAAATACTGCATGAGTTTTAGGCCTTGCTTAGAATAACCTATACATGTTGTAGCTATCTTGCTCCTAGCCTTCTGCTTTGCCGCCTAGGTTGCCCCCTTGTTCATCGATGGCTGTTGCATCTTGTACTTGACAAGATTAACTTACTGTATTTGCGTATATATGTGTGTACACAACATACTGCACATGTGTTGTATACACACAGTGTACATTTTTGGAGTGTGTGGTTTAGATAGATACAGGGAAATGTGCATTAACTCTGATCTGGAAAGCATCACACAGCAAGGCTATTTATCTGCTTTAACTTTCCTATAATTAAGTCAAATGATCCATTGTATGGGAACCAAGAAACTTAAACTGTTTGTTATTTTCAGCTCTTTGATGTGAGTGTGAATTTTACTGCCAAATATTTTAAAGGTTATGCTCATTTTATCGTCATTTTCATTTAAAATGATTTTTCTTTTAGAGTGTTTTCCCCTAAAAATAAAGGAAATATAGGAAAAATAAAGAGGAAAACCAATTATTTTAAGAAGTGCAAAACAATTAGGCTTAACTAATATATTGGCATTTAAAAAATAAAATTTGATCTGATTAAAGCAGAACTATGCTTGTTCTGTATTTGATACAATAGGGCACTGCTTTTGGCATTCACACAAAGCCATACGAGAAACAGATCTTTTATTATAGAGAATTACATGCAATCTTAGACAGTCAACATTTAAAAAAACCCTAGACTTTTTAGAGTTGCTGTTTTGCTCCAGCCAAACTGTGCACAAAGAAAATTCTTCATCTGAAACTTAATTGAAGAGACTGTGGTCACAGTTCTTCACAGTATATAGTTCGCTATTGCCCTAAAATACCTGGCAATGGGAAGAATTATTATAATAGTTGCATGTAATACAACACACCTGGAATAGTGTTCTAACTGAAGAGTTCAAACTGACTTCAAGAAACCCCACAATCAAGGAAGAGGGCACTATCAAAAAACCACAAGGTTAATTTTTTCTGGATGTTGCAATCATTCCTCTCTAGCTATTTGCTGAAGGAGGGGTAGCCTTTGCTTAAACACCAATCTCCTTTCAGAGCAGAAGTAAAACATTTCAAATACAGACTCTCTCTATATGGACAATCTCTTGAACATATCAGGAACATCACCCAATAAGGACCTTGTCCTTCATTATTTGACTGTTTCTAAACCATCACTTAATTTGAAGCCAACTACTGAAGTATATTTCTACCTTGATTTGGCTTGGCTCTTAAAAAGAACAATCTCTCTGCCTCATTATACTAATTCTCAATTTCAGAGGAGAAGTCAAATATCAGGATAAACATAACTTATGTTTTATTCATGCAAATCCCCTTTTTTGACAGTTGGGTAACTAGGTGCATTTCATTTGTAATAAATTTAACAAAGATAAGCACAAAATAAATAACGTTTGTAGGGCTGGCCTAAAACTGGCTAATTCAAGTGCCTGAAGTGAAACAACAAACAGGGAATTTGAGATTAATGGCTGACAGCCTGTAGCTTACACTGAAGTCAAACCTGATCCTCATTCTTATAAGTAAATATTTCCCAGAAATGCATGGATTATCTCTGGAGGTTTCAGTACTACACGCCATTCTCTTAAGACACAGTCTGCATCTCTCTCCCATCCTTTTCATATCTTGTTTTTTTAAAGCTGAGAAGACTAGTTTGTGCAAGGGAGATTTAATGTCCAAACCTCCTGTCCAGTAACTTTAGGATTCAATAAGGATTCAATATATCTTTTGCACTGGCAAGTTCTGGCTTTTTTCAGTCTGTAAACTTCTGCACAAAATGCCTTAGGCTTCACTGAGTATTTCTCTTCATAGTGTAAATTATTCCTGCTGTAGTTACCATTCTATGGCAGATTAATACTACAAATCCTTTATAATTAGGATTTGGTCTTAAGCCTAATTGCAAAAAAATGTATTTACTTTATCTTGAGAGATTATACTATGCAGCTCATGTTTTGCCAATAATAACAGAGGAACTTACCCTCTATTCTGACAATTGATCAAACAGCAGCCTACAGTTTATTTATACTTGGGTTTTTAGCAGATTTAGTGACTGTAGTTTAGAACCTGGTTCACCTAAATAACTGTATATAATTCATATATGTCTACATTCTTGACAAAAACGAAAGTCATCTGACCAGCTTATCATATGTTCATAAACTATCATAACAATAAATCAGTGTATAAACAATATGTGGGCTAGTCTTAAATAGGAGAAGATAAAAAGATATCTTAAATCTGTTCCCTGTACATGGTTCAATTTTATCTGGACCAAAGTAGAGCTTCCTATTCTGTGAACACAGTTTGTATATTCTCAACTCCATGCTCAGCAAATTATGTACTCAGTTTGCCACGTACTTGTAATCGTCACATTTTGGAATATGCTTTTCTGTTATTGGCCTTTATTAGGCCAATATTAATGACCTTTCCACTGTAGTCATTGACAAATTTCCTCTGATTTCAGTAAGGCATCCACTTGCTTATGTTGACCGCTGTATATGTATTTTCTAGAACCGCTGAATTATAGAATGTATGGTATGGAAAATTATATTTATGTTCAATAAATTAATTCCATATTACTCTGAGCTGCCTTTATACATTGTCATTTTTATTGCTTCCACCACTTTTTATAGCACTGCACTAACCATTTTGCTATGTGAGAGCAAGTCCTGGGAAATGTTTGACTCAGAAATAAGACGGAACTTTTACCAGAACTCAAAGTACATATGGCACACAACCTCAACATCCCAAAAGCTTGTTATGTTAAGAAATTACAAGGGTCTTTCCAGCAGTTCTTGTTAACAGGACTCTTTTTTATGTTGACAGGCAATTTTAAGCAGCAAACATATTTGTGGGAGCTTGCCTTTTAAAGGATGGGAAAAAAGGGTTACGTATAAAAAATTCCTCATTTCAAATCATGCAAATAATTGGCTCCATGGGGTGCGTATTCTAGAGAGAATTTTCACAACCTGCAAGAGGGTACTAACAGACCTAAATTGAGAGGTAAAACAGTGAGAAGGAATGAGAAAGTAAGCCCTATAGAAAACTGGAGAAATGTTAGGCCTGCATGTTTTGCAGTACAAACTATTGAAACTGCAATCAAACTGAAGAAAGCGTCCAAAGGTTTTTTTCTCATGACTTCTGTAACACATGATCTTCTAGGCAAAAATCTTCTTAGGGCTGCCACACTGAAAACCTTTCCAGATTACTGCTGTCTCAATGAGATGGCTTGTAAAATCAAACTGGCTGAGCAATTATTAAAGAAATCCATGATTTCACTAGTAAAATGTTGGGACATATTCACTTGCTGCTTTGTGCCGCTGGAATAATGCAGAGCAGTCGATTGAGCAACTGAATGCAGTAGAATTTGAGCTGCTAATCTGAATTAAAGAAGCAATTAATTGATGGTTTAATCCATGTTAGCTATTTTAGCCAAGGTTTTTCTGTATTAAAGATGTACTGTTGGGGAATTCAGTCATATCTTAATACTATTCTCAGTGGAAAAGACTCCATCTTTTTTTTGAGTTTCTAGAAGTGAGCATATGATTACTCCAGACACTTCTGTTACAACATCATACCAGGCTCTGTGCAAACACAGAGGAGTTGGGATGAAATCCTCCCACTCTCAAACATGCAAAACTTTTGTTCTCTGGTCATTATTGATAAGAAGCAAGAGAGTAGTTGTAGGGAAGGGAGAGCAAAACCTAGTTTTCCCACCTGAACCTAGAAAATCCTGAAAGAGCTCAGACTCCTGTGTTTCGAAGGAGTCATGGGAAGAACAAAGTGCCTCAGTGTACCCTTAGATGTTGCAGAGAGGAGACCATGTGTTGGAAGGGACGTGCACTCTTGCCTCTCCTTTCAAGAAGAGTTGAGCAGAAGTTTCCTGAGTGTTGCTGGACTGATGTGTAATAGCATCAGCATTTCTGCTTTCCATTTATGTCTTCAAAAAGAAACCAGGACACAAGTGTGTATTGATTCTTTGGAAAACTGCTGTCCCCATAAGAAAAACATGGAGTGCCTTGACAGAGAGCATCCTGGAGTGAAGGCACAGCTGACCTACTTTCCTGCCGTGGTCTACAATTTTAATTTAAATAAAATTTTACCAAACTCCCAAAGTCCTTTAGGAAGAAACTTCTCCAAAGGAAAGATGGCCTCCTAATTGTCTTCTGAGGCCTACTGAGTTTATGACAGCTCAAAGTCTTGGGTGATCTTGTCTGATTCACAGCCTGGTTTCTTATCACATAAATTAGGCAAATTTCTACCTAATGTGTGTAAAAATTTTCATACAGAGAAAGTAAGCTAAAATTTTTAAAAATCATAACTGATAAAGATTCTTCTATTGTTTTTTATTTCCCTATGTCTGTCCTTATTTAAGAACTATCTGCTTTTGTTTCAGGTTTGATTTCAATATTTTTGCTCTAGGACTATGAAAATGAGTTCAAAAATATTATCCTTTTCTTGTTTTGTTTTTTTTTTCCCATAATGCAGGCATGGCACAGACATGAAATGTTCCTTTTTAGTCTTTGTGATAAATCACTTTCGTTAGAGACAGTGCTTGAATACTGTGATCATAACCCTGTCCAATTTGTAATACTACATTCCTAAACTCTGATCAGATTCTAGGGATCAGAGGTCAGATGGACTTAACTGATCAACAAGAGTCACTGATTGATTTACCTCCTTTGTAAGAATCCTTCACTATGTGTTTTTTCAAATCAATTGGAAATCATCAATAGTCACCATATAGGTCAGGCACTGTTCCCTACACTGTTAAATGTATATCTTTAAATTACAGCCATATCATGAGGTACCAAAGTATTGAACATTCTAGGAAGAGAAAGCGAGGTAAGGTCCAGAAAACACAAACATAAAGCTGGGACAAAGAATCATCTTCTCAGGTTCATTCATGGATTTCTAATTTAGCCACTCTTTCTATTTTATAATTTTAAAAAATGTAGGACCTTGTACGCAGTCTTTCATATTCAAGGATGTAAGAGATGTGATGATGTAAATTCATCACCTGATCCAGTTGAAGACGGTCCTGCTCATTGCAGGGGAGGTTGGACTAGATGACTTTCAAGGTCCCTTTGAACTCAAATCATTTTATGATTCTATGATTTTGTGATCCTATAATTCTATCCCAGGACTCCTAAATGGAGCTGATGAACTGGACCGATCAGATACTTTAGGCAGCCTATGGTAAACATGTTTGGGTTTTTGAAAGGGGAAGTTTGCAAGGTAAACCATGCAGAATTCCTATTTTTCTTGCTCAGTGTTTGTTCTTGTGAGGACTTTTCCTACCATAAGGGTTCTCTACAGAATACTCTAGTACCTAGATTATTTTCAGTTTTCAAGAAACTCGCGACATTCATGAGATAAAACTGAAGGCAAGTTATCTTTCTATTACAGGTATAGTCAACCAAGTACCTATCTTACTTAAGATGCATCTGCAAAAACAAATACTGAATGATGGCAATAATTTACCACTACTGCGACTTAACAAAATGGGTAGATGAAGCCTGCTGAATGTCAGCATCTTTTGGATTAATACAAATATTCACATCAATCAGTGGTATTTATTTTCTTCTTCCACAAAGAGAAAAGATGAAAGAGAGAAAATGAATATACTGAAAAGCCTAGATTTAAAATGAAGAAAAGCTCGAGGATTGTTCTTTAAAGTAACCCACAAATTCTTAAAGAACATTCCACTCTATATGTAGAGGAATTTCAAAGCAAAACAAAATAAATCTTTTTTTATCATTTTCAGAAGTATAAAATGTGGTATCTGACCACATTCACTAGAGTTACATTCTTTTATATTTTATGTTTCCATTTTTATGCATTATTCCTCGAAGAATCAATTTTAGCACCACTGATGGTTTAAATTCAGCATAAAAATAAAATTCAACAAACATCATGGCAGTGCACCAAACATTTAATGTCAAGTTCCCTTATGTTCATCATTTTGTTGAAGCTTCCCATCCACCAGTTAGACAATTTTGGAATATTTTCTTTGGAATCAAAAATAAATCTCTTGTGATAGGTATTGTTCTGTCAGAAGGATTGTTCCTTCATATACCAACCTCATTATGTGTACTTGTATATACACGTGTGTGTGCGTTTTTTCAGTTTTCTGTTATTACTCACTATCTTCATAATTAAGCAGTTTCTTTGTATTAAGACTTTGCACTTAATACATAGTTCTGCACGTGGAACCATGCAAAGGGGCAATCTATTTCCCAGGAAGTCTACAAAGTTCTCTTAGAGTCAGCCTGCAAAGACTCTAATCACAGGAGTGAAACCTTAAATAAGTGTGAGGAGGCCACACCAATTAAGGCAGGAAACAGAGTGTTTAGCATTACCCAGGGGCTCAGGAGGAAAAGCGGAATGACATGAAAAACAGAAGGAATTGGAATGCACGGGCAGAGTGAGCTGAAGAAGATGTCATTGCTGCTGCAGGCTACAAGAAAATTGCAAGAAATAAAATACTTGAGCCCCACCATGACCTTTAATTCTGTGCTTGGTGTAGACTCCTTGCCTACACTGAAGCCTCTTATGATCATGATGAGCATCAGCCAGTATTATGCAAGTGACTCTCATGACAGGCATCCTAAAATCAGTATGGGCGTGATTTTGACCTGTACTCACAAAATGTATAGAAAGGTAGCTTCATACAACCACATTAATGCAGCTATAAAATTGCAAATATCTATTAGAGGTATCACATGTTTATTTTCAGCTCGCTATAATTCAGTATACAGTATCTATACACTGGCAGCTGACATCCAGGGCAAATAATTACACACTGCTTTCATGACACTAGACCTTTGCCAACATAAGCTGGTGGGCATTTCCTCCATTAAAATATTTACTCTTAGAAATCACACTTTTAGTTGCCACATTCTTCAGAGTTTGTTTGCTGTCATGACAATTTAATTTGAATAGGAATTCAATCATGGCCAAACAGTAGCAAAAACCTTTTAACCACTGAGGTCTAGGAAAAACACAGCCCCAATAATTTGTTTCAATATCTACTTGTTTATTTTAAGACTTTAAGACAAAAGTTTTCTGTAAAGTCCAATTGCTTCATCAAAATAACATGATTTTGAGCTATCTGCCATCCTACACATTCTTGAAATTGCAGAATAATGAATGGTATTGCCACAGACTAAGGAAAGTATAATCTGTAAAACATTTTTTTGGGTGAAATATATTTATGACTCATTAATGTTTACTGCCATGCACTGTATACTTCAAAGCACAGAGCTGGTCCTGGAAAGTTTTACAGCATGAGGTGTGAAATCTGAAATACCACAAGGATAAACAGCCAAGCCTGGAGTTGTCTGAATCCACACAACTCACTGTGAATGGAAAGGACCATCTAAGCAAAACTAAATAACAGCAAAAAAGACTGTAATTTCTTATTGGATCCTTAATAATGTAGTATGCAGACAGCCCTCTGATTTTGTCATTTAATTCCATCTTGCCTTACTTGGGGTGCCCTGGTCTATGTGTAAACAAACACAGGCTTTTTTTCTAAAATCATGAAGCAAAGGTGGATTAAGCAGGAGGCTAGAAAGCTGGCTAGGAATCAATGCTTTGCAGCTCTCTACAAGAAAGTCTCTGGTGTTGTTCAGGTTTGCCCGTGTACATCAGGACTGTAAGTCATTGCATCAGTGGGGTATGAGTGATATGAAATCATATCATTGCTGCATCAGGGTCACTACAGTCCATAATTTGTAGAATCACATTTGCAACAGGTGTAATTCTGGACTGCTTAAGTAATTTGTAAATAGTGACAGCTTTTGCTTATCAGCTGATTTTTCATGGTCTCCTCACTTTAAAACTATATCACAGTTTCACTGGACTTAACTGTTTGAGCTATCACATTTAGGTGAGGATTTATCTTCTCTAGCTTCAGCATTTTTCAGTATAACATTGATGCCTGGCAATCTCTTCCAGCCAGTGCAAAGAAAACTGTCTGGATGTACAGTATACAAAGTATTCTTGTACAGAAACATCCTCCCAGTGCTCATCAGGCCAAAAGCTATTTCCTCTCTGTTTACTCACACTCCATGGAAATGAATGAACACTGCTATGAAAGGAAAGCTTTCGTCTTAAAGGGCAGTCAGTTTTTTAAATTTTATTTTACATTTTTAATTTTTTCCTCTCAGTCCTCTATCCTAACTCTAAAATATCGTTCCTTAAACATACCTACTTTCAGGAATACCTCCAAGTATGCCATAAGGAAATACTTTTGTCTAAAGCACCTTGGTAGGGTTGTATTATGTGTGAACTGGAAACTAAAACACAATACAGCATATGTTGCTACATGTGCTGTGTGTGAATATATACATAATGCTCAGCGTTCATCGAATCTGAGACTGTACATGCAAAACAATCAGGCCAAGTCAATTTGTTTTAAAAGAGGCTCCATTTCTGTATCAATTTCCTCTTGTTCCACACAGACTGTGTTTTTCCAAAATCAAAACTTACTGTAATGTTCTGCTTCTGTCATGTTTCTCTCTTTTTAAGGTTGATTGTTGAAATACAAACAACCTCCTGATTTCTTCTGTATCTGAAAGGTATACGAAAAAGTGGTACCCACAGTGGAATTTCTCAGCTTCTACAGTTAAAGTCAGCTGCTTAAGGCTATTTAACACAATTAGAGCCAGATGCTCTCAATCACGTACAAAATTCCTTTGATATCCATGAAGACTAAAAAAGAATCTTGTTTTCTTTTTACAAGGAATTTCAAAAGGTCTGATTTCCAAGGCTGACTTCTAACTTTCTAAGGGGTCTCACAAATAAAAAGGTTTTCCTTCAGCATCCATTAACATTTAATGTCTCTTTTTTTTTTTTCTTCTTTTGAAGCAGTGTAGAGCACAAATTAGGAGGGGCAAATAAACAGGACTTTTCAACTTCTTTATGCAGGCACAGGGAAAACACTACTGTGGCAATGTTTTGTGACACCATCATGGAAAGTGTAGATGGAAAAGGCCACTGATGTAGGATGCTGCTATTTTAGTTGTTATAATGAGAATTTTGTCTTACTTAATAGAAGATCTCCTCCAATTAAAACTGCTAAGATAAAATAGAAGTGGAAGCCACACAGGTTCCAGGTTTTTCGCTTTAACTTTCATAAGGTCATAATAATGTGAACTCAGTAGAATCACATGAATGCAACTCTGTGTAAGAGAAGCTCAGGCCTAATGTACCAGCTGTGAAATAAGGGAATAATAATTAATAGAAAATAAAAATGTATAAGTATAAAGACCCTTCAGGTAACTAAGGGGTCATCTCTGGAAAACATAGATTTCAAGTAGTTATCATCTACCCAGAAGTTTACTTTGTTCCAGTGTCCAAGGCCACTCCCCCCGAACAAAAATACACTGTGTTGCTGTGTCACAGTCGTTTTGTCAAAAGTTTGGCCTACATTTAGTGGATCATGAGAGCAGGTTTATCTAAACTGTGAGACTGGTAGTGCTGTGGATAAGGTTCCCAGATGCTGGCTTCCCAGTGGAGAAATGAGATCCAGCACAGGGGTCAACCAATGAGCTTGGAGCAAAAAAACGTCCAAAACTGCCATGAGGAGACCAGACAAGTTCATCTGCCAGAGTCCTGTAAAGCAGAGATGCATATGAATATGCAAAAACCTCCATCAAATGATGGTACATTTAGAGATGGGCTTGAACTGCTGTGGCTCCCAACCCACCCATCTTTGAAACATGTTTTATTTAACTGCAAACATAATTCGTCTGTAGCTGCCAGGTAGAATCAGTTCTCATATTCAGTTTTAAAGCACCTATCACACTATAGCAGGTGTTATAAGACTATTCAAAAATCACAATATATTTAATTTAGAGTATTGCTTATGTGTAATTAGGTTTATGTTGGTCTTGGAGGGTTTTTTGGTGGAGTGGATTCTGCAAGATGTCTAATGTAATTACCTCCAAATAATTGCACTTATTGCTCATCCATACTCAAAACTAAAGCAATATTTATTTACTGAATTCAGAAGTTATAGATATGGTAGAGCAATCATAATATTTATTCATTTTAACATGTAGCTCAGAGATTGAGGAATTTGACACTTGGCAGGGGAGGTACACAGATTATTTTGAAATGGACAGTCTTTGAAACACTTGTAATGGGATAAAGCAATACCAAAATCCTTAGAAGGGTAAAGCATCAGACAAAAATATCTTTTTCTATCAGCTCCAAACATATCATTGTAGAAGAATTACAACTATGTCTTCAATGAGATTTTATAACTAGGTCTGATTAAATTCTAGGTCTGATTGCTTATATGAGTTAAAAGGCAGGAAAAAATATCTGAGAAAAAATAAATTCAGAATTTTTAAGAAATTTCACTGAAGAAGGGGATGTGTTACTTGCCTGTTCTGAGCTTCGTACTTGATTTGCATTTTAGAATTTCATCCTGAACCCCCCTGTTTTATTTCTAGCTCTTCTGTTGGAAATCCCAACTCAGTCCTGCCACATGGCAGGCCAGTTCATGTCCTGCCCTGAATGCACATCCACTGTGTGAGGTCCCATTGCTTTAGACTGATTTACAGAAGTCACAATATGACCTGCTGCAGATCACTGTTTGACTCAAGGCTTCAAACAGATGCCTTCATTCTTTGACAGGAGGAAAAAACACAGCATGCTGAACACAAGTTCCCAGCACAGCAGACATACGCCAGCATATGCCATGCACTGTCATTTCTGGGTAAGGTATCTCTCCCCTCCTTACAAAATTAAGAAATATTTAAGTAAAACAGGAACTTAGAAAAGGAAATGTTCTTAAATTACTGCTGGGAGAGGAGGGACAAAATCTTGTACTCTGTCTTCTACAGCCACACACCACATCAAAGAGAAGGGACAAATGATGACATGAAATTGCCTGAAAGCTGCAGTTTTCTAGTAAACAAGTCAAGGTTAGTTCATTTTTAGTTTTTTTTCCTATAGAGAAATAAGAAAAATAGATAACGTTTTCTCAGTGGAGAAACAAAAATGAGCATTTTTACCTTTTGATTTTAATAGGCAAATAAGAAAGCTCACTTATTTTGTGCTCAGCTAATAAATAACTGGGAAATTCTGTGGTTTAAACATGCTGCACCTACAGAGAGGAAAGAAAGTCTCACAAGAAACTGGAGTGAACTCAGCCCACTTCAACAGCTGGAGAGAATATTTGTTAACAAGTTTTAGGAGGTGGCATTTGCATGTCTCCAAGTAATAATTCCCAGGAAAGCACAGTTTGTTATGTAAGGTGATTGCTCATCACAGCTCCCAGAAAGATTAAAGGTTGCTTCTTACTTTCACACACCTTTACTCTACTACTGCCACCTTGAAAAGGCACAGTTGGACAATTGCTTTTGATATTGAAGTGCCAGAAGTGGTTTCAGGCAGGGAATCCATTTTCACAGAGATACTTGTATTAACACTGAGTTAAAATTCTGAGGGACAGACCTTCAAAGAAAGAATTGCCTCCAACATTTCCTCCATACAGTGTCCTGGCTCTTGCAAATCCTCCTTACAAACCACAGGCCTTCCCTAATCCAAAGCACAGGGAATTCACCAACCTAAACCCCATCTTTGGAAACAGACATCCAACTTCTAAGCTTAACCATCATCACTTTGCTGAAGTCTCATTCTGGATCTGGTCCATTACACTCATATGCAAATGCATTTTGTAAAATTTTCCTATCAGAATGGTAACATAATCTTTCCCTTTAAAATGTAGGCAACAGAACATTTTAATATTTCCAGAATGAGAACAACACACATAACTATGGAAAAGAAATTGTATCATGTTCTTGACATAACCCTTTGAGCCACCTAAGGCATTCCCTATGTATGATTTGAAGTTGAGTGCTTTACACAGAAGTTTATTTTGTTCATTTTGAATATGTGTTGTTTCATTAACATTCTCTCCTACACTCTTTTTTGATCTCTTTGCCAAAATGTGAGTGACTACATAGGGTGGAAGCAGTGAAGAATCAAAGACCTGTAGAAGCAAATTGTAGCAAATGAGACTAAAATGCATGGAACGGTCCAGGAGAGTTTAAGGATTTCTTGATGTGAGAATCTAACAACACACTGTAATTCAAACCTTTCAGAGGAGGAGGCTGGCCTTTTCCTGAGAATGACACTGGAACAATTCAAGCCTTGAGACCTTTTAGATACTTTAACAAGAACTGCATATATTGAAGTTCACCCTCCCTGTGGGACCATCTGTCAGAGAGATTGCCACCTCTGCTTCAGAAGCACAGTACCCACCTATTCAGTGGTACCAGACCACAAGGTTGAACTTATGTCAAGATAAATCCTGCTGAGTTGAGAGGACTACACATCCTCACCGACCCACATCTGAGGGGGAACTAGTCTCAAGTATTTAAATCAGATGTCCACGAAAATACAGCAATAAACTCTATCTATGTGATTGTGCTATTGGGTCTGTGCTACTATTGTAGCTTATATGATGTCATTTCTTTGTAAAGAAATTATGATCTTTAAAATAGTAATAATAACTCATAAAAACAGTTTTAGGATGCTGAAGAGCAGTTCTGGAAATGTTTTGTGTTTGCAGTTTACTCACTTCAGTCTCTATTGAACGTTAAGCTCTTTTTAAATCCTTTTGACTTCCTCTGTTCATGCAGTTCTCACAAACTGCATGGCTCTGGAACTGAATCAATACACTCAACTCAGAGGACTTACCTGTAAAATTCTGACAACGATGAGAGGGAAGCAATTGCATCTAATAGTTTATGCAGATACTCCTAAAGTTACCAGACACTGTAGTCAGCAGTGGGCAAGCAAAAGATCCCACACTTTCTAAACTTGGAGGAAGTGTATGTCTATTCAGCATTCAAATTCACATCTGAGCTCTACTGAACATGTCTCAGGTGGACAAACAAGGACTATTTTCTTGTTTCTTGGATTTTTTAAGAGAAGAATAAAAACATTGCCTTGTTCTTTGTCAGACTACAAAGGACAATATGAATATTTAAATCTCCAATAAACCTAGAGTACTTCAAGTTCATCCTGGCCTACAGGCTAAATTATGATTTAAGAGAAGGCACACCCAAAATAGACCTGGTTCAGTGTACCTTGCAGAAAAAAGCTCAGCTTACTGTGTGTAATTTAAATAACATACACTGATGCTGTTCTGACAAAATTCCTAGAAACAGCCATTAAGGCATAACCAGTTAAGTGGTATTTGTGAGGCTTTTCCTGGCGCATCCCCTGCAAATGCAGAGTTGAGTAACACAGACCCAAACACCGACCTTAACAGCTTAGGGAAGGAGCATCTGACCCAGCCCACACTCCTGACAATCACGTCTGCCATACCTGTAAAGTCACAAGGAGAGATCAAAGTTGTGATGTTGCTGTAGTCTATGCTAACTATCCCTCAGGTATAGAAACGGGCATCAGAAGCTGGAAGGTCATCACAGCAGCAGCAAAGGCTCTGGACAGCAGCATGTTTTGGAGCTGGTTGGTTTGGGGTTTGTTTGTTTGTTTGTTTGTTTGTTTGTTTTTAATGTATCTTTAATTTAAACTGTTTAAATTCTCCCTGTTCTCCTAAGTAGCAAAATATTAGTGATGAGGGATAACCTTATGAGTCACAAAAAAAAAGTGACTCAGCTAAGAGAAACACTGTTACAATGAGAATGACAGGTATCCTGGAAGATAATGATGAGTTGCCCTAGCTTGGTGACCACACATCCATTGTGATCAGAGAAGCACCATCAGGTGGCAAGTGCACCCATGCTCATCACCACGGCTGCAGTCTTACAAGGAGAATGCAAAATATCACCATTCAGTCCTGCTCAATAATTGAGCAGCTTTACCCTCTGTAATGACATGGCTGAGGCAATTAACTTGTTTGAAATCCTAAAAAAAAACAGTATAAAAATCACTGGGCTTTTCTTATTTTTAAAGGAGGTTTTTGCTGCTATGGCTTACAGCGCTGAAATAGCAGGGAATACAATTAAAAGTTATGTAGGAATATATGCTGTAGATTTGGGCCCTGGAAAAGGCAACAGAAAATCATAAAAAATTCTATCCTTAACTGAGAGGGTTTTGCTCTGTTTCTTGTGGAAACTATTTTGCAGCTGCTGACCATTTGTCTGAATTAACAACAGATCTTTATTTCTTCTTGGTCTGACAGATTGTGTATGCTGGACTGCTCCATAGGATTTTTTCCTATGCATCGTGGCAGTGCATGTGCACATTAAATTTTTTGAGGGGGATGGGAAAAGCCAGTCAGATATCATTTGCTGAATATTGGATTCAAGGAATTTTGAAGATTTTCAGCATTACACAACATTTATAAACCAGCTCCACTGACTGCAAATTTTATTTTTAATTTAACTGCTCTATGAACATCCCGAGGAAACAACTGGCAGCCTGTGGAGTGTCAGATTAAATGACTGGTATTTAAGCTTTAAAAATTGTCATTAGACTTCCCCATTAGCTTTTGCTATTAGTTCAGCTGCACCAGGCCTAGCAGCAGAGGGAATCCTGGAGCAGGCATATTACCATAGTATCATATTTAGCAACATAATAATTAAATATGCTGAAAATAAGAGATTCTACTAATTGGCACAGTACTGAGAGTGCAAGATGAAGCAGGGCTACCAATGTTAGTCACTGATTCAGAAGAAGTGGATATTTTTATATGTATGTAGTGAAGATAAAGAATTTGTCACAGCACCACCCTGACTCATTTGCAGGATATATCAGTGGCAGGCTCCTTATCTGTACTGGTCAAAACAAAAAGCTGTATTCAGTATTGAATCTATGTGCTGAAGTAAAACAACCAGTCCATTTCACACGTCTCACAATGGCACAGATACTACAGTGCACAAATACTTCTATAATCTATCAAAGCTCCAACTTCTGTAAAACAGCAGAAACATTACTCACAGCCTTTACTCAGATCTACATTGCAGTGTTTCTTCACTTGCATAGACTCCTCGTCTCCTTGGTCTTCCTACCCTTCCCATTATTTTGCATGCATGCATTGGCAGAGTTGTTAGAAACCGTTGTTAGCAAAGAGACTTGTACCCTGCATGTTTTACTGTGCCTTCTTTAATAGCCCAGCCTGGGTCCCAGTCTGTGTCCCACACCATTGTATCCAGAACAAACAAAAAAGAACTAGCAAAGCAGGAGAGATTTGGCCTTAGAACTTCTGGCCCTAAATAAGGGGTAGGACATTAAAGCATCCCTCAAGACAAAACAATCAGTTAACTTCTGTTCTGAGGATGGTTTCTACTTGTTCAGAGCTGGAAAAATTAATCCACTTTTTCTCCAGATGATCCACTTAAAGGGTTTTGGCTCGGCTAAAGAGTAGCAACCTTTAGTAGGGCCCCACCTGGCCAGAGGATGAGGAACATGGAACAAGTTCACAGCTCCTTGCAGCAGACCTCATGGATACAGCCTCACCTCTGATTTACATTTGCTGCCTTCATTTTTCTTTTCTTTCTTTCTTTTTTTTTTCTTTTTTTTTTTTTTTCCTGAGTCTCCTGCTCCTTTTCGCTGGTCTCTAGTATCATTTTCTCATGCTGATCCTTTCCCGTTTCACTATATTATTTTCCCATTTCAAGACACCAGAAGTCCTATTAGTGACAATTTATTTAGTACATTAAACAATTGTCTTGTGCTTTTTGCCATAAAACTAGGTGACCCTGTAAAACATCTAAGGGTTCTCATTCACATGTGGTAGGAGATTAAAGTCAGATGGTTGGAAGATGCATGATGCTCTGTCATCTGTCTCACCCTTTCTTATAGAAGGGGGGTGCTGCCCTCACAGGGATAGCTGAGCAACTCTTGGAGCAGACCTGGAGCTGCTGTAATGTTTATAGACAGTTTATTAAAGCAAACTAATTTCAAGACCTGCTTCATGACTATTACAGAGAGCTCTGCTAGGGAGGGTAGCCTCCAACATGTAAGCTTGGCAGATGATTTTGTTGCTTTGGCCATTCCACTTTTTACCCCTCACTGTATGTAAAATAAAATCCTAAGTTAAGCGCTGTGGAAAAGATGTAACCCAGCAGCAGTCACACATGCATGTTAAAAGCAGTGGGATAACACCTCTCTGTGTGCTTTATGATATTGCACAGGTAGTACCAACAAAGACATGAGGAGAGTGTACACACTGCAAATTAAGGGGATGATGGTATTTCCAGACCATAAATCATATGACTTACATAAAAGCATGCAAGAACTCTGTGTCGGTGTGGAAGATTTAATTACACAAACAAACAACTGGGAGGAGACAGGACATAGAGAGCCACATCCTGCCCATATGGGAAAACATGCTGGAACCCAAAGGAGAGGTGTGGTTGCCTTATGCCAGCTCCATGAACTGTTCTGCTGGGGCAGCAAAGTGTTTCAAAGCAGGAAATTCAGAGCCAGTCTCGAAGGCTTTAACAGCCAACTGTAAAGCATGCTCCATGGAGCCATTTCCCCCTGCTTCTTTGATGAAAAGTGAGCAGCTTGTGCCCCTGGCTGAGACATATTTCTGGCAGCAGCATATGCATTTGATAACAACAGCTTTACCACTCAAGTGGGGATAAAGGGGTTTTTCCAAACCAGGCAAATCAACACATTGTTCGTTTCTCACCCTTTTCAGTTAAATACAGAACTTTTCTAGATCTTTAGAGGTGTGGGAAGGATAAGGAGGAAATAAAAAGATCTCTCCTGAAACAGCTAAAAGATAGTATTTATGACACTCACCCGGAATGCTACTTGAGTTGTCAAGGCCCCCAAGTATATATGACACCTAAATCCCAGGTGAGACTCAGCTTATCAATCAATACGAGGAAGGCAGGTATACTATGGGGCTGTTGCATTGTGTACCCCATAAGAGTCATGTTGAAAGACATAACTTGGTAATCAAAGCACAGTAGGGAGGATGTGAGAGAAGCAGGATTTTATGCATAAAGATCTCAGAAAGAGACATATAAAAAGGATGAAAAGCATGGCAGAATGGCCCCTTCTAGCTCCTTCCCATTACATTTTGTCTCCTTCCCCCAGGACAGAGTCTGGCACAGTGACTCTGAACGCCTGACAGTGTGTTCTGCATGAATATAGCTAATTACTTAGACATGAGTAGCCTCATTTTTGAGGCTGAGCAGGGAACACTTCTGAGTCCACATGCATTAATACTGCTGCACGTATTTCTGCAAGACAGGAAGCCAAGGTGGCTGAGCTCGTCACATTCCTGAGTACCAAAAAATTCCGAGCAGAATCCCAAGGGGCTTGCAAGGCTATCTCCTTTTAGAGGGAAAGAGTTATCAAAGCAAACCAGTCCTTGTGTCACCAGTGACTCCAACAACCCATCAGTAAACTAAATGACAAAACCAAGGCATGACTTTAGGGCTGCAAACACTGTTTCAGAAGCCTGTGCCAGGGAGCCAGATGTTGCAGGGAAAACATCTGGAATTTTTGATTTCCTTTAAGAAAGAGTAGGAGGAGAGTTGTAATGTGGTATGAAAAATAGCCTGCTGCATAGTTTTTGGATTAATGACAAAATTATCTTCTTTAAAATACTGTAAAATGTTAGACTTTAAACTCATATAGGATGGCTTAGCAGTAAAAAAATATACATTGTACAGAAGTATGAAAAACCCTGAAAAGTTTCCAAACATGACATACCTCAAATATAGAACCTGAAAGAGCTTCATAAGGATATTTAAAAAGGAAAACTTTCCTTTCTATCCCTAAGCAAAGAACATGCTTTTGTAGGGAGGAATGGGGAAAGGGAGGAAGGGAAAATGGGGACAATTCAAATGAAGCAGCCCATTGCAGTTAGAAATAAACTTTAACATATACATTGGGTCTTCCCTTGATGCTAGTACTGATGGTGTAAGTCAGGAGTAGACCTGGCCAGGAATCATTTTACTGCTCTAAGACATTTTTTTTTTTAGATCTGCGAGACACCCTATTATGTGCACACCAGGACAAAACAGAGACCTCTGAAGAGAAAGGCAGTAAAAATTTCCTCTCCACCCTTGCATAAAGCTGGCACTAATGAAAGCATGTGTACTTTGGGGAAAGGCAGCAAAAAACAACCCGGAGTTTCCTGTGGTCCTCCCACCACCCTGGGCTGTTCTGAGGGAAGGGTTTTGCCCCAGTGACAGCTAGAAGTCCCAACCTGTCCAAAAAAAGTACCAGGGATCATATTTAGAAAAATTATATGACTTATGATTTAAGTTAGTGGGAGCTACACTTAAACACAGAAAGTTTTTCAGGGTACTGCCAAAAATCAGTTCCTTGGGTACTCCATTTGTGCACCAAAAATCAGTGCATACTTTCAGCTTAATTTTTCTGTTCTTTAGCAAAAATAAACCATCCAGATCCACAAGCCTTTGATGAGAAAACAGTCTCACTGAGCAGCGAGGGAAGCCCAGATGGAAATAAGTATTCTGCCTTTAAGTGAGGGTTACAAGTCATGCAGCCACACACAGAACAGCCAGACGACAACAAGCCACGGGCTCCCTGCCTGCGCTGTGAGCGCTGCCCATCCTGCTCCAGGAGTGCCGAAGAAGCCCTTTGGAAAAAAAGACAGTCTTTAAGCCATTAGTTACTCTGCAGTAATGTCTGTAAGTAAGGGAACTGTCTACAGTAGCCAAGAAGTCACAGTGGTAACCTAACTTTTGGATTTTAATAATATTCTTTCACCATGGCCTGTTTTATCATCCACATATTCTGTACACTGACTTCAAAGAATAACATGGAGTAGAAAATACTAGCTTTTCAACTCCAGGGAAAAAAAACCTTCTGTCAAGAAATTAACCATATCACATTTTGCATTTCTAAACAGTTTTTACTTCTTCCACCTACTTGGTACAGTTAATGTTCTGTAAAGCATGTCTTACCCACCACACTCAAACCAAAACCATCTTTTTAATAGGAATCATATTTCTTTAGCAATGGGTATCTACTGTATTTTTCTAATACTCTGGGAGCAGATGTCCTTGCTATGGCCAAACTCCTTTCTTCTCTACAAAGCTTTTTCACAGATATTTAAATAAATATATTTTCTCATTTAATTGTGCTGTCCAGTCTTCAGTTACAGCATCTGCCCCAGGTACTGCCCCATGTAGCATTTGTCTGAGGGGAACATGATTTTGAAAAAGACTTCGAAAAAATTTTCAGTTTCTAAAGATGCAGACAGGAATCCAGACAAATCTGATATGTCCTACACTTTAAGAAGGATGAGGATGATGAAATTAGCTAGTAACACAAAGTCAGGGACAAGTGCAAAACAGAAGAGGATGAAGAGATCAAGCAGAATAAACTGTACAGTTTTGAGAACTACAGTAATAAAACAGGCCACTTACAAACAGCACTAAATGCAAAGCCATGGATTAAGAGCAAGTTAGAGAAACTAGCTGTATATTGAAAGATTATTTTGTGAAAATATTAAAAGAGGGGCAGAACCTGAGAATATGTACTAAACACAAGGCTTCTCCAGACCTGCCATTGGGCCAACTGTGAACAAGACAATTATGAATTGTATTATGTTTACCTGCAGTTAGAAAAATGTTTATGTCAGTATACAGGTGGTCTACTGGCATGTTCGACACAGGTCAGGTCAGATTTTTTTATGGGAAGGGCATGATGGTGAGAACTGCTTGCATGGACAGTCAGAAGACTAGAAAACCGACAAGCCAAAAAAAACCCAAAAGGCTTGGCTGGCTTAGTCCAGTAAAGGAAAAATGAGAACTATGATGGCTTATCATAAGTACAGAAGAAGAACAAGTACAGAAGAACTTGCTACATGGACCTTTGGTGGAGCTTCTATTATGATATATTTCAGTTACTGAAAAAATAAATAACATACAGACTCTTTACCTGTAATCAGTGTAAATCTTTTAATTCCACTACATCTGGGCCACTTTATGACAATTTAGCCATTTCTGCGGCTTGACTCCATGTGTATTTTAACAACAAATATACTGGTAAAATTAAAAATTGCTCTTAGTTAAAATGTTTTTATAAATCCTGCCTGTTACAATATAGTTTGGATAAACTTGGTTTAGTAGCTTAAAGCACAGCAAGCTTTAGCAGACCATTTAGACTACTGTTTTATTACATTCAGAAAGATGGGCTTAGCTGGTATGTTAACACAAAGCAGCTACACTCTACCTGAAATAAAATAAAAAAAAAAAATGATACATTTAGTTGCTTACACAGTGCAGACAGGATCTAACTGTCTCCTCAGATAGTGTCTGTGCTCAAAGAGTCGAAATCTAGGCGACAAACTCCTAGGGAATAAAATTCAATGTCAAAAAAATGTATTCTTCAGCAGCCACTCTCCTGCCCTCTCTGGAACACAGAGGCTGGCAGCACAACAGGACCTGATGCAGCACAGTGTGTATCTCTGCTTGCTTCCATTGTATGAGGCCACTGTTAATCAGCTGTCCAGCTTGTAAGAAGTGAGTTGTGAAAGCTCCTTCTGAGCTCACTTATATTTACTCGTGCAAGCACAGATGTAACAACAAACCTAAAGTAAACCCTCCTCTCTACCATGGGTGGAACCCCAGCAGTTGCTAGATAAGAATTACCCCTCCCTTTATACCTAACTTGAAGGAGTGTGTTTGTATTTTCACATAGAGTTACATTATATAGGGTGAGCAAACATCATAACCTATCAACAGCTGAAAGAGGGAGGGGATGTCCCAACCTTACATCCAGGCATAAACTCCTGTCCCTTTCCTTGTGTTGGCTTTGCTGGTCCCTTCTGTGAGTTGACCTACCGGTGTTAAAAAGCTAACCTATCAAAAACATACAGTATGATATGACAGGAAATAGGAGAGGCAGAAAGAAAAAGAATGAGGGTGAGGAAGAATAGCAAGCGTGATTTACATTTCAGCAGGAGTGAGCAAAATGCTAGACCTCAGCTGAAGGGTAGAGCCGTGGCCTTCAAAAGACTGCCTGCACCTTAGCTCATGAGAGGGTGTCAAAGATCTCAGTGAGTTTTGTTATTCTGATAATAATTATTTAGGAAAGTCCCAAAAGAGTTTGCCACTTAATAATAATAATCTTAGTGGCCAATGACTTGCAGCAGCTTAGATCCAAACAGATCTGTAAAATAAATCATCTGTCTAGATTCAGGTCACTATTTCCAAAGGCTTTGATGGTCCTACTGCTTTTTAGATCCGAGGCTCTAGGTATTTGTAGATGTATCCAGCTGGGACAACAAACTAATGGTAAACTGGGGTTTTCTTTGATGCAACCTTGTTTAGAAGAAATTCGTAGTGCTTCATTTCCCTCGGTATGGAAAATCTACCAGATCAGATGGTATTATACCCTTGTGCTTTTAGGCAGAGCCTTACCCTAAGTGCTCACATTTGCCCCACTCTCTCTCACCTTACCTGTCTCTCATGCCTTGCGGCCTTTTGTTTCTCCATGTGAGCTGTCATTCATACAGACACACCCCAGCAAAGACTTCCCAGAGCCTCCTCCAGTCATTAGAACTCCTAAGCAGCTTTTCATTTCCCTTCATTTGGAACAGAAATTATGGGCTTAACTGACTCTTGGAGGTCCTTTAAGCAATGGTTAAACCTCCTGATACTTGAGGACATATTTTTGAAAACAGCAGTGTAATTTCAGATAAAAATGTTCTTTTGCCATTTGCATGCAGGGGAAGTGATGACTGGTTTAAATTTTTTTTTTTTTTTGGTGAAAATTAAGGCAGCTCTGTTGATGTCCTGAGACTTCCTGGTTCGTATTCAGGAGCACGCCTGTGATAGTGTGCTCCTGTAACACTTTGGACACCTGGGTGCTCATTAGAGGGAAAGAATTTAAGAAACTCATAAGGTTGTTGCGCTCTCAGAAAACAGAAATAAAGTAAACCTGTTATTTATTAATGTCTATGCCAGCACTGAAATGAGTACTGAAGGTTTTGACATTTCCACTTCAAGTCTTTACTATTTTCCCACATCATTATTTCTATTAACACTAAACATCTGGAAAACTCCCCTTAACCAAACCTTAGAATTGAGTCCTATTTTTCAGCCTAATAATAACAACTCTTCTGCCAATCCCATTTACCCTACAAACTCACCTCAAATTGTATTATAGTTTCTATCGTGCCCTCACCTGCCAAAACCTTGTACTCCTCCATACATTTAATGACTCCATCTCTCTGACTTGGCATCCTGATCTATCAAATCATGCTGATGCTAATAACATCTCCAAAATAGTCATAACAAGACTTCTTCTGCAGCAGTTAGTTTTGCAGAAAGCTTTGACCAGCTAGAAACAGCCAATGAGAACTTTTGGGAGGATGTAGGACATAAGGTCATAGGAAAGTCCTTGCATCTTCTCTCTGCATTTAGGATGCAAATGATCCTAAGAGGTAGGATGTTAGAAGGAAAATTATTTTTTAACCCTGCAATAAGATTTATCTTGGAAAAATCTTGACCACAATCAGTGGTTACTTTCCTGTTTACACTCAAGCAAAACCTAAGAGTAGGTGCTCTGTGAGATCATCTCACACCAGTCCTGAGGGCTGGTTCCCCCAAGGGGTGAGATACATTGACCCTCACCAGTGCAATACCTCCATGTCAGTCCCTAGGACAATTAGGCTCTAATTACAGGACTAGTAAAGTTAGTTTTTGAGAAAGTCAACTGCCACATAAGAAGAGTCAGGTTCACTAGTTAGAAGAGCAAGAAACTGCCAAATCTAGTCAATAGAAACTCACACGTGGAATGCATTTATCTCAAATCCTACCCCTCTGAGTGTTTTATAGGCTTGATGATCATCCAGGGCCCATGGAATATTGGAATTAACAACTCTCTCTTTTTAAAATATGATGTGCATTAAAATGGGGCATACCATCTATCTTAGCCCAGGGGACAGAGGAGTGTAGAAGAAACTTATCTCTTTTTATAGGAGCAGATCCCTAAACATAGGGCTGAGTAGAGGAGAGGGGAGAATGTTTCTAACTCCTGCTTCAACTGTGACCATTGAAAAGACAAAAAAA
>NW_020955630.1:154153-172333 GCF_003031625.1 Empidonax traillii | reverse complement strand
AATCGTAATAGAATGAAGGCAGGGAAAGAGTGAGACTTCTGCAAGTGATTAGGGCACTTATGTAAATAGTAGAAATCGTAATAGAATGAAGGCAGGGAAAGAGTGAGACTTCTGCAAGTGATTAGGGCACTTATGTGAGGCATGCGGCATCAGATCATTTCTACTCCAAAAAGCATTTAAGAGTGGGTGTATAAAATGTATAAGTAGCTCACTGAACTCACAGTATATCTAAACCCCTTTGCAGTGTAGAAACCTGTGAGCAAAACTCTGAACAAGCTTTTTCACTGTTGAGCAATTAGCTTTCCATTGCTACAGGCAAGATGCACAGCCACCTGGATCCACTGGTATCTCATCACCCCACAGCAGCATCTTCATGTAACTTTACCTTCAGGCACTCACAGTTTTGAAAACAGCTTTCCTAATGGCAGACACAAAAATCAGTCTTTACCTAGGGCCAAATTCTGTTCCTGGCCATAGCAGTAATCCACATACTTATATTTGCTAGTATTGTTTATACACACTCTAACCAGCCCATAAAAACAGTGTTAGTACTTAAGCACTAAAACGTAGTCACTGTAACAGCCTTACACAGTTTTCTAAATGAAAACAAAAATGAATATTGTTTACAGTAAAGGGGAGAATGTGCTTGAGACAGTTACACTTGTGTGCTGTCAATATGAGAAGTCTGAACAGCACATTTGATGAATAAGAACTGTATTTAAGAAACAGTATATTCCAGTTTACTAATCTGTGTGAGAGTGAAATTGTGGGAACAAAAATATTATGCTAATGTGAAACCACTTCAAGAAAGAAATCAGAAAATATGTGTAGTTAATCTTCCACCCAGGAAAATGAAAGCATGAGAACAAGCACTAACTTTTTGCAGAAACAGCTGATACTGGTGTAAATCACTCACACATTAGTATGTTATTTTCATTTAGAGTTATGTACTGAGCTGTTTTTGTAGTCTATAATTCCTGCTCAAATCTATTTAACAGTAACATCCATGATCTTTGCTACTATTCAGAAATGCAGTACAATGGAATTATTCTAGTGCTGCAAAATGGCTCATTCTTACTATATGAATGACTTCTACGTGCACTAAATCACGCTGCTTTAAAAAGAGCTGATGAAAAGAGCAACATCTTTTCCTCTCCTCTGTTCTGCCCCAAAAGGAAGAGAAGGAGAGGAGAAAAGAAGGGGACGAGATATGAAGTTGTGGTTTTCAAGACTTGCATCTGCATTCCAGGCTATACATTCTGCCCACCTGATCTTAGGCAGGAGTAACTGTACTTGTTTGATTATGCAAAAAAAGAAGTCTGAAATTTTTAAGCAGACTTCAAGTGCTAAAGGGAAGAGTTTATTCCATTCCTTTGGTAGACTCCAAAAAAGTTCCTGGGGAGTTGGGAAGAAGATTATGAACAAGCAGGAAAAAAAATTTTAGTCTTGAAGTTTATACAATTTGGTTGAGATAACAAACTTTATCCAGATTTACAGCAGTGATAGTTACTTTAATCTGGGTCAAAATGCTTGCTATAAATATAGTTTCCACTTTTACATGAATTTGTAAGCTACTGTTATATTTGACAAGGTACTGCAGCTATCAGTCAGAGAATATGTAGAGTGGCATAGGAAAAAGGTAACTTTAATTTTTTTTTAATCCTCTTAATCTAGTTTATTAATCTTAGTTGAAATAGTTTTCAGGTGTATGTGATACCCCTTCGGAAAAAGAAAAAAAAAAGGATTTAAAACTCATGCCTTTCTTTTAAAATTCGCACAACTTTCCTGTCTTATCCCTTGGAGACAGGAAAGATGTCTCCAGAATTTCCCACAGTGCTGGAGGCAGAGAAGAGACCAGGAAGATAGAGCAGAGGAGCACATGCCTGTAGAGCCGCTGGCCCCACTCCCTTCAGCATCTGGATCAAATTGAACTGTGCTTTCTCTATCAGCTGTGCCTGGTGCATGATATCATGAAGAGGAAAGGAGATTGCCTGGCTCAAAAATTTATTAAAGCTTCAGCCAGGGTGGCGGCAGCTCTCGCCGTCCATATGCCCTACACACAGCAACCTCCCTGACTGTGTAGCTCAGCCTGTCACTGTCACTCAGACCAGAAAGGCAGCTGCTTCAGAGATGGAAAAGAGTAGGGTTGATGGGTGATTTAGGCACAGACACACTGATCTAAGCTTCTGTGGCTACTTCTGGGAGGAAAAGACAAGATAAGCTTTGTCTTCCTTGTTGGCGCTATGATGTACAAAGCAGGGTTAAGCAGAGTGGTTTGATGATGACCAGGGGACTCAGTTGATGTGCACAGTGGGCCCGACAGCTCTCAGCTTGTGGAGGATAGTACAAAGCAGAACAAAGGTTTTCCTAAGTTTTAAAAAAGGCAAAGCTAGATGCATGGAGAAGGTACGTGAGAGATTCAGGGCTATGAATTAGCTATTTCTGAGATGTAATCCATATAACTTATCTTAAATATGTACTGTAGGATGAGAAAAGTTGTACTCAAAACCAGCCTATTTTTCTTAGCTGATAAGTAATACCACAAAAGGATCATTTAACGTTAAGCCCAGCCACAAAATGTCATTCTAAATAACTTTCTGAAGTTGGAAAATGCAAGTAACTAAGATGAAATTTTCAAAGCCTCAGAAGCAATTTTTTAGCTCTACTTTATATCCACTCCCTTTGGTAATGTGATCTCTTTGGTCCATTTGGAAACATCAGTGCCTCAGCAATGCCTTTTATCTCCCTGAGGAGATGGTCTGAAATGAAGGAGATGCTGAAGGCAGGCACCAACATGGAGGAAACACTGAGTGACCATGGGAAAGTGCACTGGAAACCAGGGTACTCCTCCATGATGGGGAACTCCAGGAGCCCCAGACATGGATTTAGAGAATTCCCCAGAAAATGAGGAATAAAAGGTAAGGGTTGCCATAGAGGAGTGATCCACAATGGCCATGTTGAGAAAAATTGTCTCATAATTGATCATCTGGAAACCAGACATATCCTCTCTTGCAGAAGCACATCACAAAGAAGGACCATGGAGCAAAACAGGCAGTGAGGAATTTCTTCAAGGATCATGTACAGAGCAGGAAAAAAGCTTGAGTTTCCACTTTTGGGCTTCATGACCCCCCCAAAAACCAGTATATGGATATGTACAAATGTTTCTTTACATTTATATGTATGTATATATATTAAAGCAGGCAAAGTAATGTCAGGTAGTTATGATTTCTTGTGTAAATTGTGAGGAAATTCATCAGGAGCAACAAACAAGTCGATAACAAGAAAGACAAGGGCTTGCCCTTGAGCAAGTAAGGTAAACAAGACTATATACATGTTATACTTCAACTAATAGAATGGTTTAGGTTGAAAGGGACCTTAAAGATCATCCAGTTCCAGCTCCCTCATCATGGCCAGGGACACCTTCCACTAGATCAGGTTGCTCAAAGGCCTGTCCAACATAGCCTTGAACAGTGCCAGGGATGAGGCATCTACTTCTCTAGGCAACCTGTTCCAGTGCCTCACCACTCTCACAGTAAAGAATTTCTTCCTAATATCTAATTTAAGATTAGATATTCCCCCTCCATTAAAGAATTCATATTCTCCTGCCCCCATTTACCATCTTGGGAAATTGTCAGTCAGAACATTTGCTACTGTGTAATCTATCCTTCTCTAAGGAAACTTGCTAAGTACGTTGAGAAGAAAGCAGCAGTTTATTACAAAAATGGATTCTACAACTGCCTTTAATTTTAATATAATGAAAGTATAATTTTACAGCATATAAATAAGTTTTTCTTGCACAATAAATCTACCTTGGGAAAAAAAAAAAGTTTTTACAAACTTATTACTAAGTTTCAAACCTAATTCTGATCCTCTGCATCAGGTGTTATAACACACTACTGTTTCTCAAGAAGCAAAAAAGTTTCCTTCTTCCCTTCAGTTCTCACTTTCCTCTCAAATTAATTTCTATCTCCATACAATGTTTTGCTGTCCCTTCATCTGTAGTGGCTTGCTTCAGGGCTACACTGGTAGAATGTCCTATGAAATAGTCTGAATTAGATTATTTTTTTAAGCATCCACAGAGGTTGTTTATGGTGTTGTGGTCATTCTGTTCTGCTCCTTTTTCTAATTAAATTGTTTCATTAAGAGATTCCCACTTTCCCTTGTCCTTCAACAAAGGAGTTGCTTGTTTGCTTGTGTATAAATGGGATCATTTCACTAATGTGGTTCTTTGCACAGTCCTATTAACAGAACCATAACAGCAAAAAAGTGCAGGCTGAGAATACATATAAGCAGTTAGGGCTCGGGAGTTCTTATAACTGGGAATTTCGTATATTAGCTCTATTGCCTGAGAGAATGTTACATGCAAAACTTCCTTGCTTTTTCATATTCTTGGTGGCTGAGATAACCATGAAAGTGAACTTCGGCTCTGGATGTGTCTGAACTTTGTGAAAAGTTGGACTGAAATCTGTATTTCCAGCAAGTTTTACTGAAGTGGTGCTTCAAATGATAGGAGTCTTGCTCTGTTAGTAGATTCAAGTTATTTCCTTGGTGTGTGTTCTGTTTAGATCACTGGAGGTTGAAATTTCAAAACCAAATTGCAATTGACTGACAATTTCAGTTTGGACTGAAATTCCATAATTTGGAATAAGCAGTCAGAGTCACTGAAACTACATTTTTGCAGACTAGTTGAGCTTATCCAAATGCTGTGTCTGACCAGTGGTCACACACACGAGTCCTCTGTTTCCTAGCCTGCGGATGTAGTCCTGCTCCTTCACGTGCACTGGCTCTGGCGTATACCTGACCCTGCAATAAGTCCCCACTTTAGGGACTAAGCAGAGAGTAACCTCCCACAGAGGTCAGCTTTTTTTAAATTTAGGTTTCTAAATGACTCACTGAAGAGTCGCATGAGTGATACCAAAGCCAATGTGAGTCTTCGAGAAAGATATCCAGTCTTGACTGTGAAACATCACCAAACAGAAAGCCATCTTCTTTTTGACTAGGTCTTCTGGTAGTCAATGGCCTTCCTTGAAGAATTGTGTCCTATTTTCAGATTCTGCTCTCCATCCTGACTCATGGCCATCCTATCTTTTACTAAAAGAACACCGTGAATAAGACTAGGGAGATGATTTTTACCTCTGTGTTCAGTGCTCACAAGAATCATAATTTATTCAAGGTCCATAGACAATGTTAATATTGGAGAAGATGCTGAAAACAGCCGCAAAATTTGTTTGAGGGTTGGATAAAATGTTTTCCAGTGGCAAACTTCGGAAATCCAATCTACTTAGTTTGTCAAAGAAAAAGAGGTATAATGAGTAAGTTCCTTCATGAAGAGATAATACTAAGAAGGTGTTTAGTCTAGTGGAGAGAAGTGTACCAAGAAACAGTGGCTAAAAGCCAAAGCCAAACAAATGCAACCTGGAAAGGAAAGATCTTTTGGTTTGGTTTGTTGGTTTGATATGTTGCTTTTTTTTTTTTTTTTTATCACTGTGAAAGTAGTTCATTAGTGCTGTGGCAGGAAACTCCCAAGGGAACAGTGGATTTTCTTTTCTTGATGTCTTCAAATCAAGATTGAATAACTTTTTGAGGAAGTACTTTTACCAACTCCAGTTAACGAGTGCAGTACGAGGGTAATGGGGAAACTTACTGCTCTGAAGTTACAGCAGGTCAAAGTAGATGATCTAACCATCCCTTCTGGCCTTAACTTCCATGCATCTATGAATTATCCTAGATTTGTTGGCATGCAGTAGAATTTAAAAAGCAAGTCTTCGAGGAAAAAAACTATTTGTGATTTGCCTCGGGAAAGTAATCTTCTGGTTCACGCAAAGGAAAACTGGATTGATCCGTATTAATGGTGTCTGGCAGAACATTTTCTTATTTGCTTGCCAAAGTCTTGGTGAGGGTTTTATTGCCAACTGTAGGAAGTGATATGGGTTGATATAAAATATACAAACAACTCGGTAACCTTCTCATGGGAGTGAAGTATATACAATGAACATAATTTCTTTACTTTTATTCCCTTCAGACAATTCAGGAATTTGGCTCTTCCCAAAGTGTAGCAATCATGCCTAAGCATTTTATAGACTTCTAGTGAGAAACTGCCAAGCCTTAGAGACTAGTCAAGGGCAGAGGTTGACTATTAATCTTCACCACTGTCATTTCAACTACATTTGAGCTCCCTCTTCTGATGTTTAGGTTTCTTTTTAACCCCTTAGAGGGACTGTAAAATAACCCCACCAGATATACTCCCTGGAATAGGTACTGCAAGTATCAGAGTGCTATGGAGAGTAACACCTGAATAGCAACATCATTTTCTGTAGGTCCACATTCTATCATTTCAAGCAGGGATATAAGTGGTCTTTTCTCCCTTATGTAAATACTTGCTTTTTTAAAAAAAACTAAACAAACCTAACAATATTTTTTCTGCCATTATTTTCTGTGCAAAGCCTTTCAGAGTAAGTATTTCAAATATAATTATGCTAGGAATAAAAGTCCACAGGCATTTCAGCCACTTCTCCCTAATTTACTGTAGCTGGATAGTTTCCTAGAATGCTGTCCAGAAGAGATGCCAATTTTAAAGCTTGCACAATGTTTAAGGGAATCAGTTCTTTATTATCCTCAGAGGTAAGCACTCTTCTTTAATCACATCACAACTCCTATTGTAGTTTATGTCTAAGCTGTTATCCTCAGAGGGTAACATTTTATGTTTTCTAAATACATAGACACATATGAAAAAATATTTCCTATCTTTTTGGCTGCCAGGCGCTTAAGAGCATTCCTGTACTCTTTCTTTTTTTTTTTTTTTTCCATAAGTTTGAGACAATATTTATCTCTCTGGCTACAATTTCTTTTTTTTTTAACATGTAAAGATTGTCTTCACAGTCACACATTTCTTCAGTTATCTCCACCCACAGCCATATTTCAGAATCCCCTCCCTGTCTCTTCAGTGTACCTGAAGTTTCACCTTTGCCAGACTTTTTTTGGCAAGTAAAGGACTTCATGGTTGCTAGTAGTTCAGCTTTAGCAAGAGAACATAAAAGGGAAGACTACAGACAATTATCGGCATTTTTACTTGACTTCGGATGATGTTACAGCTCCTACTTTGTGCTTAGGAGCTTTAGTCAAACTTTTTTTTGGTCCAGGTAGCTGGTTTTCTAGCATGGTAGAAATTCACCACCCAGAAGTTATTCATTTTAGATCTTGGACATGTCTATCGTTCTCCAAATTATGCTTCCCTTAGGGAGGGCAAAGGGAAAAGAAATCCCACAGCAGTTAATTGTCATGTTTTAGGATGCATCTTCTGAAAAATACAATGATGATGGACTAGACCATGTGGTGATGGCTTCACTTCTGCCAGTACAATCAGGTATTAAAATCCCACTCTATCCCTTGGCTAGCAATTAAGACCTTATGCAAAAGCAGCAAGTTATTTATCCATTTCCTCAAGGCTTTTCCTACCAGGCTACAGTCCTCTGGCCACCTCATCTTCTCTCAGCAGATTTGCTTGATAATACCTGCTTCCTAATACGGGTATCAGCCAAAGACATGAACTAGTGACAGAACAGCAAAAACCACATGAGGAAATGTTAAAAACAAAAAATGAAGAACAACCTATTAAGGAACAGCCTATACAATGGAAAGGATGATTTTAGAAGCTGATTGGTGCACACTGGATTGAGTTTGACATATGGTGACCATTCACAGAGCACCAACAGGCAATTTGTGCATATTTTCAGTAAAAACTAAGCGTTAAATTATTGTTGCTATTCAGACTGATAAAAGGTTTCAATTATTTGCCTTTTTCTACCTATAAATGCAAGATTAATTTTAGAGTGGGATACATAAAAAGGAAAGACTGCGGGAAAGAAGGTTTCCCATAATAGCTTGGCATGGGGAAATCTAATCTTTCATTTCTAAGTATCTAATGTATGATGCTGCAGGTTCCAGAGGGTGAGGTTCTCCTCTGACAAAAATATCTGTTTTAGTTGGTACCACAGAATCATTCCAAACAGCATAAATTTCCGTCTTCATCTTCTTTCTCTCACTTTCAGTCTGATGATAAATTTTATCCCAAACAGGAAAGTTTCTCCATTTGAAGTCAAAACTAGTATGTTAATGGGAAAAAATTTTGGTTTCAAAATTCCATTTTCCAATAAAAAGTAATTCTTATCAAAATCTGCAATTATGTCTATTCAACTGTAGCAGTAGACTATACACTATATATCCATGAGGATTGGTGATTTGTATTTTGTGTTTGTCTTGGACACATCAGTCTTGTCTTCCTCACTACTCTTCATACCTGTGCTGCAGCTCCACTGGGCACAAAGGGGTAGAAGATGAAGTTCAGACAAGACTTATATAGACTCACCATTCTACCACTGTGTTTTCTAACCCCAAGGTTAGCAGGGTTAGATAGTGCTGAAAACAATGGCTTAATTGAAGGTAATTCCCTGATCTGTAAAGCAGCTTCTTTGAATGCTCTCACAACTAGAGACTCAAAACTCTGAGGGTAGACACTGATATTCCTCCACCTATTTGCTTTACAGCTGGTATATTTAAGCACTGACATGACCTCTTTATGCCTTTCCCTCTACACATTTTTATTCTTGAGTGTAGACATAAATATATTATTAAGTAGTCCTTTCTGTGGTAACAACACTGATTATGCTTGAGTGTACTATACCAATTACAGTGGCAGGAAAAGTTATAAATAGATGTGATCTGAAGGTAGCTACTGTTCTGAGAGGAGAAGATGGTTGTGATTAGTTGCTCTCATTTCTATGCATGAAATGTGCTCTAATTTCTATCTGCAACTCTGAAAAAAACCTAATACCAAAACTTGTCTCCTCTGATGATGGAAGCAAATATCTGAGAGTCTACCATGTTTATTCTCTTGCCAGGGATCATCAGATCATCAGACCAATGATATGAGAAAAAAAATCAATATATTCTAACATGGTGGATGGTGCTTTATGGAACAGATAATCAGAGAAATGTGATGGATGATTTGGTAGGCTCCTGAGAGACTCATAAACTAGGTGAAAATAAAAAACAAAAGCTGTAACATCTAGAAGATTTGGGCTAAACTGAAGAAAATTAAATTATCTATTAAACCAAAACAAAAATGAACAAACAAAACAAACAAAAACAAAATCCTCCCAAAATACCGAAGAGAATGTTTTTTTGATAGTGTCTTATAAAATTTTCATGCATGTGAGATCCAAGTACGACATCCAGATTTCAAGTTTAAAGTTTTCTTGAGTTTCAAGTTCTTCTAGGTTGCGTTGACTGTTTATGTGCAGGCACATGTTTAGAAAAACTCATTGTGAAAAATGTCAGTAATCCTTGTGTAAACTAGTTTTAAGACAGTATTCATTATGTTGAACACTCAACTCTAGCATTGCCAAAACAAAGCTGCTGTTGTGATACCAGCTAACAGGACACAACATGATCCTGCAGTGATAAAGCAGATAGAATTTACAGTGTTTAGCATGATGGGCTACTCTTTCTAATGTGGCAATAAACACAATGTGTACTTGTCTACGTGGTCATTGAGCAACTGATGATTGAAGTTCAGACCTGGAGACAGTGTTCAAAGAATTGGTAAGGAAATACACACAACCGGCCTATTCAATGTCCATACAATATCCTCTCCTTTTTTCCAGATTGTCACAGATTTCTGCTGGCATCTAAGCCTACGGTGCTCAAATGAGTATCAGCTGCAGGCTCTCTTACAGATCTATCAGATGTAAACTAGGTATAAGAATAGATATAGAAGGGATTCACATGAATTTCTTTCAGGTTAATGGATGCATTAGTAACCACCTAGATTCCATCTGGGGTTCTGAGACCTGACTTGGGAAATGCAGATCTAAGCCTTGAAATGCCTTGCTGACTAAGGCCTCAGGAAAACTGCATTCATAAACAGCTGGAACCGTACGCAGGGATTTGCTTTGCTCTTGAGTCAAGGAGGAGGAGATGGAGGCAAAAGGAATAGATCCTCTGTGACTCAGTATGAGAGGAAAAGGCAATAATAAACAAGATTTCAAGAGCACGTAATAACCAGTACATTCAAATACAGAAAATGCATCCTGAATTTTTTCCTGGGACAAATTGCTTGTTAAATCTCTGGGAGAGGCTTGAAATTTCTTCAAAATGAGATGTGAGATGACTGTGGAAGAGATTACAGGATCACAACCTTTACATCAGCCCCTTGATTTATGGGCTCCCAACGACAGGTGCTAGAGTCACAGGGAGAGTGTGTCATGATGATGACATAGAGCATTGCTCAGGAGAAATAGGAGGCAGGGGTGTGATTGGGAGCAATCATGCCCACATCCCATCAAATCCATTGCCCAGAGTGAAAAGTTTAAGAGCTGGGTCTTGCATCTTCCCTTCCCAACACTCATTCTTTAAGCACCAAAAGTGCATTCCTCCACCTACTCAGAGCTTTCCTATGGCCAAATACTCCTAAGGTTGGGGAACAAATTAAATTCTTCCTGTAATTTCACTGACCTCAGGCTCCCTAAATCTACAGCAGGCCCACGCCTTTCTTCGTGATCCTATTAAAAAGGCTGCCAACAAACTCCCCAAGGAAGACCCAGAAAGGGTGCAGGAGCCACATATCTCTCTCTCAGAGAGCAATATAAACACACACTGTACAGTAGACTTCAGATTCATTTAAAAAACAATTTAGACAATGTGATTTAAGGGGTTTAGGAATATAGATTGAAACTTATAAAGCCTTTGCTCTACAGCTGAACCCAGCCTCTGTCTTCCCAGGGACCCTAAGATTTTTGTCAGTTGTCTGGTTAAATTCTACCTTCCCAAGATGGGTGTAAAACTTTTCTTCCTCACTTAGATTTTGTGAGAATAAAATGGGCTGATGATCAGAAGGCACTGAGATGAAGTGATACAGACCCTAAAAAGAGAACATAAACATAAAATATAGTCCCAGACTACACTTCTGCCAATACTTTCATTTCAGATTTGAATTCCACACCATTTGCCGTGCTCCTGTGTAAAAGCTTAACTTCTCTTAAGGCACTTTGTATGAGCAGTTGTGAGCCAGTGTGTCCTGTCTAATCCTTTTTCCTCTTTCCTTACCTTCCCTTTTGCCTCTACCAGAGCTACTGGGGTTTTAGACTTGAAGTGTACTGCTGGACTCAGGTTAAGTAAGCTTTGTTCTCCCCTTTCTGCTGACATTTTGTGTGACCTCAGGGAAGTCATTTAACCCCTTTCTTTCCCAGGCACAAAAAGAGAGCAAGGATGTTTTCTTTGTCCCATCTGTCAGCGGGATACAGCAAGCTCTCCCAGCTGCTCCCGACTACGTTTGCAGACAGAGAACCTTGTCTGCATCTTATCTGAAGCCGTTGAACACCACCATAGCCATAATACAGAAGAGGAGCAGCTAACAGATGGCAGCAGTAATGCCAGGCCCCAAGCCATTCCGAGGAGATCCCCCGGCTTTGAGGTTAAAAGGAGAAAGGTGGTGCTTTCCACCCACCTTAATCCTAATTCCATATGGCTTTGGGGAAGGGTTGCAAAGAAAGAGGAAGGCAGCTGACAACCAAAATAACAGGAGCCAAATCAGGAAGCACTGGACATTTGCACCTTTGGAAGTTTTCCTGAAGTCTTTTTTTAATCTATATGTATTGCAGGCTTGCTCTGCTCCTGGATGATCTTCTACCCAGCTTCACAGAGAGAGCAATTCATCCTCTCCCTGCCTCCTCCAAGCCTTCCCCACTGTGATCTTCTATTCCTCTGGAGTACCCTCCTCCCTGACAAGCTGCCATTTTCTCACTCCCTGAGAAGGGGAATACTGTTGTGCCTGCTTCTGCTTCTGCTGCTATACTCTCTTCCCTGTTCCTGTGTTTGTCTTGTCTATTTGTAAATCTCAGGCTTAGGGGCAGCTACCTACTGATCACCATTTGACTAGCACCCTGACAAACTTTACTTCATTCACTCTGTTACTTTAATAAACATGATTATTATTAATATTTGAGACAATGTAAGGGGACTAGCACAGGGGATGGCAGATCTTCCATAGAGCTGTTGAACCTGGTTACAAAACAGTTTTCAGAAAAGCAAATCTATACAATTTCCACGTATTCTTTGTTATCAGTTATCACTAAAATGAGTCAGAAAACAAAGTGCTTTAGGTACTAACCTTGTGAAAGCTGGTTGAAAGAGAACAATATGTATCTACTTAGTATCATTAATGGAACTAATAAAAGCACAATGCAACCAGCAAGTGCAGCCATCAATGACATTTTCAATAACTTCTTTATAAACCAGAGCTGATTCGATTTTCTGTTTCAGAAATATCCAAATATAGTGATGATTTAAGTACTGCTACACTTTACCTTTCACATTTTTTCCTAATCCTATACATCTGCTGCTTTGGTGGTTAAGATCTAGTAAATACCAAACCATGACTTCATTAATGAAGTGTAAAAGTAACTTAAAATGTGTACTGATTTTCCCAAGAATGCCTTTCAGAAATCTCATCTACAGTTGACATATGTAAACACACATGCTAAGTAAAGCAAAATTAAATCCAGAAGTTGAGTTGCTCTTATCTCTGTTTAACTGCAGTAAGGTTGTGAAACTTGTAAAGATTTTTCTGTGATGAATTGATTAGTGAGCCAATGCATAAGAGATATATGTGTGTAATGATGTACTTGCATTGTATAAACAGATTTAGGTTTTGAAATAAAATGTTTAAGGGGAAAAACATTGTGTTTGGAAGACTTCCTCTTTATCTAATTGAACCCACAGTCCGTCATCAGTTACTAAAATAAAGTTAAGAAATGCTGGTCTGAATGTTTCTCTTGATTTCTATTTTGTTACCTTTTTTGAAGACTCTGATAACTGCTCAAGAATAACTGTGAGGGTGCAGAAATTTGTACAGCATTTCTTCAGGCCTGGAGATGAATTTCACCCAGGAAAACAAATTATGTTTCAAAGTATTTTTATATAAAGAGATTCCAAGTAACTCAAATAAAAAAAGAAAATAAATATAAATATAAATATAAAAATCAAACCACCACATTTTCTTCATTCCCTCATCAGACTTGGTGATATCTCTGTGGGACTCCCCATAAAAATTTGAGAAAAAGAAAGAAGCAGGATTATTTGCCCCAGACCTCATCTTGAGGCATCAGAAGGGAAGCAACTCTCTACACTGTGGTACATCCAAAGATGCGGCTTGTGAAAAGCCCACTTCTTTTTCTGAGGCTCAGGGACCTCGTGCTCTGCTAATCATTTACATGACAACCCATGGGACAGGGCCGTACTCCCTGGAAGTGGGCTGGAGTTCCCCTGGCCAGAGTTTCAGAACAGCACTGGGAGAAACACCTTAGGAAGCACCTAATCCTTCGTGATGTGCACTTCCCACAGAGTGAGTATAATGTCCTGTCTCAAGCACTTCTCCAATCCTAGCAATTGCTGAAAAACACAGCTTTATGTCACCAGTCTGCACCAAAACCAGGCAAACACAAATTGTGTTTCCTGCCTTGTCTTGGCAGAAAAAGATAACAGGAGCCCACAGATTGGAGAAAGGTCTGGTCAAACTCCTCCTCTTTCCACCCTTTTCTTGGCTGGGTAGCTAGATGCAATGAGTATGTCTGATGACAAACAGGTAGGTGACACCATCATTTCTCAGTCTCATGTTCTGTGGTTCAAAACTTCCCCTGTGAAACCTTTCAGACAGATTGTCTTCTTCTAATCTTACACAATGCTTTTTTCAAGATATAAATATCAGCCTTGAAGCACAACCTTACAGTAGAGAACAGAGAAAACTTCCTTTCCTAGGACCATGAGCAGCAGGGTGAAGGGCAGGATAGCTGTGCTTGCTGATGACGGTACCAAAAGGACAATGACATCATGGCTTGCTGACACTGCTGCAGAGCTGAGCATCTGAGACATGAGTGCCCTGCCTGTATGCTCCACTGGCCAAGTCCAAACCCACCTCGGCTCCTGGGTCTTTCTTCACCCCCAGCAGCAATAGTCCTCTTTCTCCTCAAGCAAGTGCCAAGAAAGAGTGGAGTTTCTGTGTGTATAAGGTCACTTTTGGACCTTTAGGTCCCAGAAAGTGGGTGGGGGAAGAATAGGAAAATAAAAAGGGGTTGTGCTGGAAGTGGGGTCCTGCACCCTGAGGGAAGGACAGCAGGAATCACCCTATGCCCTGCCTTCTATAAAGAGGTTATAAATGAGGTGCAGATAGGAGAGGTGAGATATGAAAGTCTTTCAAAGACTGGTCTCTGCTCTATCTGGAGATTGATGAGCTCAGAAAGAAAGAAAACATCCTTATCTGAATCTTTCAAGAAACCCACTTGACACTTTGTTCAAAGAGTTTGATATCACTATAATATGCACGTATAGCTTTTGACATTTTTAGTACCAATATCACTGAAGATCTAAATTGTACTTTCCATAAAGAACAAACTTTACAGTCCAAGTGCTCTCAATCTGTCTGCTTAAGCCAGGTACAGCTCCATTTTGAACCTTCCTGAATGTGAGCTTCTGTTTGTCACCACCACAGAAGTGGGAGCCTGGAGAAGAACTGCATTACAGCTTGCTGCAAATGTGCATTGAAGGGAAGACCTTCTCAAAAAAGCTTGATGTTACTTGTTTTCTCGGGACACTGAATGTACAACTGCATATTCGGCAATAATTGTGTCTTTGCCACCTTTCTTTTTCTTGCCCTTACTAGTGTGGAGGTGCTTCACCCTTGCTGCTCACAGTTTTCCAGACTACTCATGATTGCATCACAAATGCTATCATATTTACAAACTTCATAATGTTAAAGAACACAAAAAGTTCCTGTGGTTATGTTTCATATAATTCAGGCTTAAAGAAAAGCATTTCCATGTTGTTTTTTTTTGTAATATGAATGCAATATTAAGCTCATAAGCATTTAAATTAGTCAGATGTTTTATTAGTTGATTTCAGAAATTTTTCTTTGTACATGAATGAAAAATCTAAATGGAATTGATTCTAAAAGAAATAGTGCTGAATACAGCCATATAAAAAGCAATCTAAAAATCCTGACAGAGATAAAGAAAAAGAAATTAAAGTGCCCATGATGTATGTGGGTCTAAGGAAGAAAGATAAACTGTTTCTTGCACATATGTGCCAAACCAGTTGTTGCTCCAAAGCTCTTTACAAGCTTTATGCCCACACACTGACTGAGCTTCACATCCTCCCTAGCAAATCTCAGTAAGATACAGAAAGGAGAACTCTGTTCAGGGACTGCCAATATTAAAGCACCTCAGAGGCTTAAATTTGCACTTTTTCTGTCCTTATGCTAACCGATAAGGCAACGTCAGTCCACAAAGACAGGCCTGACTCCACAGAGATTTCAAACTCAAAATAACTACCAATAAATCCAAGGAAAAAAAAATAGAAATCAGTGGATTAGACAGTCATTTCTTTGCACTGGTAGGTGTAATAGAAAAGAAGTGTTTTAAGGAAACATACAAAGGAAGATAATACATTTTATGGAGTTCCACATAAGCATGAAGGGCAGTAAGGCAAAAAGGACACAATTGCCACTTTGAAGATCATGAGATAATTTGAGGAAGACACAAGATTTCACCCCGTGAATGTATGTGTTTTGTTTAGCACTTTATGCCCAGGAAATGAAAAGGGACTGACTTAAATAAAAATGAGGAACTGGGAATAAGAAGCTTTAAGAAAAGAGAACTATAAATTCTGTTAGAATAGCTACTATAAAAAGGACATTTACATGCTAAAAAGGAAGAAATAAAGGATACAGCTGAAGATTGTCAAAATAGCTCTAAGCCAAATATGAAATAGTTTCCAGTAATTCAGACCCCTCACGGGCAGCCAGGTCCTGTGCTCTCCTCTGTGAGAGGAGCACTCTGAGGCTGGTGTAGTGTGACGGTGCATCCTCCAGTATGTTCTCCGTTTTTCACATGCCAACCAGGGAAAAGGAAATGGATTGTAGGGGAAATCACCATCTGCTTTTGTCAATAAAAGACCTCATGTGTGCCTCGATCTTAAACAGAATGAAGTCAGCCTTTTATAGCTGCATGGGGGGAAATGGGAGATCTTACTAAAGTGTGAGAAAGTATAATTTAAAAGGAATAAACAAAAATTACTATGACACTATTTCAATCTGCTCTATATGGACTTCAACACGGTATCATAGAAGGCATGGGAATTTACAAAGGCAGGAGTTCACATTAAACCTATGATTTTCTCAGCTTTTCAGAACCTAGTTTCAAGAACATTACTAAAGATATTGTTTTCTCATGTTTTAATGCAATTCATACTGTTCAGGGAAAAAGTCTTTCTTTCCTATAAATGTGTACTGAAGGTATTTGTATGCTTCACTCACTAAAAGCACCTCACAATCTTTGGTGTATTTATTCTTTCAAGGTACATAAGAGGGTATATTAATTTCCATAATCCATTAACCATTTAACTGAGGCACAAGGTCTCAGAACTACTTCTTGAAACTGAAGAGAGTATCGGCATAGCTGAGGCAGTGCAGAAAATATCACACCCTGAATCATGTAGAATCAGAGCGTGTCTATGATGGGAAGGCCTTTCTGGGGATCATTTTGCCCAAACTCCCTGTTCACGCAGGACTGTCTAGAGTCAGTTGTCCAGTACTGTGATCAGCTGATGTCCAAGGATGGAGGTTCCACAGCCTCTCTGTGGCAACCAGGGGAATGATGACCAGCTTGTAGCTGAGCAGATCCTTCTTTTTGCCCTTCTAGGTGATAGGATTGATAATTACTTTCTTTCAGTCCTCATGATTCTGCCCTCATCACCACAACTTCAAAGATAACCAACAGTATCCTTGCACTGACATCAGGCAGCTCCCTCAAGTCTTGTGGTTACATCCCATTGGATCCCATGGGCTGGTATATATTCAGTTTCTTCAAATGTTCCTATCAATGGGCTCCTTCTCCACCAAGGGTGAGTCGTCCTTGTTTCAGACTTTTCCTTTGGTCTCAGAGTCCTGGTGTTCCTGAAGGTTGGTCTTACCAGCAAACACTGAGGTAAAGAAGGCATTCAGTATCTTGATTTCTTCTGTAACCTTTGGCACCAAGGTCCCTGCCCCATTCAGCAGCAGGCCCACATTTTCCCTGATCTTCCTTTTGCTGCTGGTATATGTATAAAGCCCTTCTCATCCCTCACCAAATTTAACCCCACGTGGGTTTTGGCTTTACTAATCCCATCACTGCACACTGTAGCTGCATTTTTCCTGGGTCACCTGCTTCTACCTCTTGCATTCTTACTTTTTAAGTTTGCGTTTAGTTGGGAGCTTTTTATTCATCCATGCAGCCCTCCTGCTACCTTTGACAGTGGCTACAAAAAAATGGCTTCTCAGTTGTCCCAGTCGCTATATGTTCAAAAATTAGTACATGGCTGCAGGAACATTTATACAGCAAACTTCTAAAGCCACTGTTAAAAAGAAAAGATCTTCATTATCCATGTCTTACACAAAGAGGTTGGATAACCCCTTAAATGTGTAGACAGTAGTTTCTGTTACCCATTAGACTTAAATAGGTGGGTCTCATCCTACATATCCGTACTTCTAATGACAAGTGAACTCACTGTATGACTAATGTGAATTCTTCTAAGGCTTTATAGAACTGGGTATGAACTTAATCCTCTTGCATCAGGTTACATAGAGGGATAGATTATCCTGAGTTGGAAGAGAGTCACAAGGATCATAGAGTCTAACTCCTGGATCTGCGCAAGACCACCACAAGGACCACATTGTCGCAACACCTAGCCACCAATATAAGTGAAGAACTTTTTCCTTATATTCAACCTAAATATCCCCTGACACAGCATCAGGCCATTCCCTCGGGTCCTGTCACTGGTCACTAGAGAGAAGAGATCAGTGTCTGCCCCTCCGCTTCCTCTTCTGAGGAAGCTGTAGACCACAATGAAGTCTCCCTTCGGTCTCCTTTTTTCCAGGCTGAACAAGCCAAGTAATCTCAGCTGCTCTTTGTATGTTTCCCCTCTAGGCTCTTCACCATCTTCATGGTTCTCCTTTATATGCTCTCTAATATTTTTATATCCTTTTTATAGTGTGGTCCCCAAAGCTGCACACAGTTACAATAAAAAGCAAGGTGCTAAAACACAAAATACACATAGAACAAACACTTTCTAAAATAGAAAATATTTAGTCATAAT
>NW_020955630.1:148089-154038 GCF_003031625.1 Empidonax traillii | reverse complement strand
AAAAAAAAAAAAAAAAAAAAAAAAAAAAAAAAAAAAAAAAAAAAAAAAAAAAAAAAAAAAAAAAAAAAAAAAAAAAAAAAAAAAAAAAAAAAAAAAAAAAAAAAAAAAAAAAAAAAAAAAAGAAAGAAAGAAAGAAAAAAAAAAGATGGGAAATCTGTAAGTTTGGTGTATCTAATATGAAGCGTCAGTGAACTAATCTCTCTGTTGAGAGATTACAAAGAGCAGCTAAATCTGCAAAAGCATATATTTGCCTTTGGTCATCCAAACACAAACTAAAAATTTAAAGCCATTGATAACTCTAGCTTGAAGTATGATCTGTCACTGCTTTTCAAAAGGTCAGGAGAGTCGAGGGACTGGAGGTGTTACCAGAGGTACCCAACCAATGTACCATGTCCTGCCTCAGTCATCCTATCTCCAAAGTGCTTCAGAAGCAGCCGATCAAAGGCCTTCTCTGAGGAAACACAGAGGAGATGTCGCCGCGTCTTTGATGTCCAGAGCAACTGATGCTTACATGGGCATTGACCTACCTTACATGTGAAGGAAGTCCTGTCACTTGGGAGGGAAGGGGCCATGGCATGCGGTCCTTTCTTACTCCTTTTCAGCTGTGCAGCTGACCTGTCTAGCTGGAAGCATGACAGTGCCGGGGCATACCAGCTCTCTGCTCGGTGACCCGCTTTGCAAAGAAATTATTATTTGAAGGATGAAGAATGAGATAAAACAGGATCATGGCTGTGTATTGAAGTCACTGGGTCAGTCTGCTAACACTGGACCATGAGGGTCAGCCCTTGCTTTCCACAAGAAATAGAAAGTAGAAAGCATTAGCCTTTTCAGTGGAGCAAGAACCAGAGGCAAGTTGTCTCCCACTCCCAGGCAGGTCTGCTAAGCAATTACACTGCAGAATCGTGCTCAGTTTTTTGGTGCAATTACTATGTAAGTCTCCATGTCACAGAGTAACTCTTAATTCCTTTGCTGAACAGTTTCAGCAAGAGAAAATGGAAACATTTGTGCTCACATTTCCTCATCCTAGAACTTCATGGGAAAAGCAGAGGGAGGTAAATGAAGGGATTCAAATTTTTTCGTGGGAATTAAAGCCATGCTTCCTGAGCCCCACCACTGAGTTGCTGGATGAAAGGGGACTGCCTCTTAAGCTTTCAAAGGGGCTAAAGCACCTCACGGCAGGAAAGAGGTCAGAGTGCTGGCTTCCAAGCAAAGGGATACACTTCTCTACAACCAAATATAAGCAACACTAGTCTCTGAGACAGGTACAGATGCTTCATATTTCCTATTTGTGATTTATTCTGTGTAGTTGGGGATTATATGACCACAGATATAAAATCTGTGCCCTACTAGGACACCAGACTGTATAGATCACATGCATTTCTGCCAAACTGAGTGGAACGCACTACACAGTGTTTATCCCAGCTACCTGAAACAAACAGCCTTTCTGAGCTGAGTATAACAACAACAACAACTTGTACTGGCTTGGCCTTTTGCATCTTGTGGCTGTAGTGTATTTTTTCAGGCAGTGAGAATCATAAAACCAGACTCAGGGTACCAGCCTCTACCTGCCAGCTGGGCAAATTACAGACTAGCACTTGGCTTTCTCCCGGTAGCCTGAGCCCTGCAGAGAGCCTAGGCACTTATGTGGAGGCTGTTAATTCCACAACCTTGAGCCCCAGCTTGATGTAACCCTAGATCAGTTTCAATTCACAACAACTAAATTACAAGAATCCAAATTTCTGAGGCAAGCTCAAATGCTTCCTATTTCCTATTTTAGATGGATTTCTGTTTAGCAGGGTCCACCAGTTTCATTTCACATCCTGTGACACTTTTCTGCATAAATGTGCATGGTTTCACTCCTATTTAAGTTCTGCCCCCTCCAAATCTAGCTGAAATTCAGGAAAGCCAGGCTGGCTGTAGCCGCATGACATGAAATACTGATAATTAAAGTACATGTTGTCTTTCAAAAACTTGATGAGACGTTACCTGTCAATGCCATTCTAAAAAATACCTGCCCATCAGACATTTTTTACTTAGATCACTCCTCCCAGCAGAAATGAAGGAGGATCTTGAAAACAGAACAAAGCACAAGTTGCAGAAAGGGAGGACTGTATGAGAGAGTGGTGCCATTGAAGCAAATGTCACTGGAACTGAAGCTAAACTTCGTGCTGAATCAGGTTATCACCTGCTTGTCATCGCTGCTACTTGTCCGGTCACACCAAGAGTTACAGAAGCAAAAGCAGCAGGAAACGACCCTTCCCCCCTCAAAAAGTGAGGGGGAGGGGGAGAGGAGGAGGCTATTGGGGAAGAGAGAAAGAATAGTTTTCTGCTGGTTTTAACTCTACAAATGGCTTATCAGGAAGTCAGAGGAAAGCCAGGGCACACACAATGGAGGGAGTGGAGCTATAGGGCCAGAGCACAGGAACGAAGGGAGCAAAGGACTGCTGTTGCATTGACTTAACGTGGGTAAAATTGTTGGGAAACTGCAGTGAAACAGTATTTATCCTTAGAAGTGACAGGTATAAAGTGTTTACAACTTTCTGCTACTATATATATATATATTTTTTTTTTTTTGTCCACTCTCCGCTAAACACAGTGGAACCTCAATGCCCTTTCTTTGCTGTTGAAATGTTGTTCTTTAAAGCACAATCAGTATATTCCATGGACTGGTCTTTTAGTGGTATACTCACACCTTCTCTGTTAGTGATTGTTTCTTGCTGTGATTGCTCTTGAGGGAGGGGCTTGGGCTTTACTGAAGTGTATCCTTTTATATCATCTAAGGAATTTTTGTTCGGGCTGGGTTGAGTTTATTGTTGGTTTTCTTATTCTTGATTTTAGTTTGTAGATTTTTATTTTTTTTTTCTTCCCCAGAAGTAACCAGCATCATTACTGGAGGACAATTATGTAGTTGGTTAAGATATATTTTTTTAACAGCTATGAGAGAGACCAACTGTATGATACTTCTAAAATATATAAGCTCTGTTAAGCTTTCAGTTTCCCAGCACACTGGACACTCAAACAGCCTGGATCCTATTTAACAAACATTGTTGAATGTATTCACTTAATAGAACCTGGGCAAATATTAGTAAAGGGCTTGTAATGGTTGTGAGTGACATAAAGGTTAAAAGCTTTTGATACCATTGTGCCAAACTGGAGTAAAGCTTGAAGAAACTTAAGTGATGTGTCAGTAAGAAATCTCAGCACTGATTCAGACATCATGAAATAATAATTTTTCAGAAACTGGAAAAGATGCAACTGCTTTGCAAATCTGAATTTAGTTTTAGAACTTGAAGCTTTTAACATTATTCAGCTCATATTATCCTGTTTTCCTGTTAACAGACCTGTCCCACTTTGACATTTCCTGGGAAAGCAAGATGGTTTTTGTCCAATGCATGTTACACTGTTTCTCCATAAGGACTAGGACAAGAGAAGAAAGGGCTTCCAAGAAAGTAGATGAGCATATAGGGAACATTATCTCTCAGTGTAAACTTTGATTATTATTTTTTCGTTTGCTTGCTGCCCTCTTTGCACAGAGGAAAAGTCTCTGTGCACCCCAGGACACGAGAAGGTTTCCCAGCACATCCTCAGAGCTCAGAGAGTCACAATGGGAACACCAGAAACCATACACAGTTTCAGGATTTCTGTAAACATAGTATTCCAGCTCTCAAAACCGCTCTTAGAATTCCTTCTTTAAAGGCTTGTCTGGACGAGGATAAAGGTGCATTAAAAAAAGAAAAAAGTGTCAGTGAAAACTTTTAATTAACACGTTTTCAAAATCTCAGTGTTGGCAGGGTGTGTTGCATTTTAGTGCATTTGCCAGCAAATGTGTTAATATACATTTGTGTCCCAACAACGTGTAGCAAGTTAAGACATGTTTTTAAAAGTTTCGAATTTTAATAGGAGTTAAAACATGTTCATGATAGTGGTTTTACCTTAGTCGAGTGTGAGTGTCACTGATGGGTTTTTCTGGGATTTCAGTGAGCAGCTGCCGTACTGGCAGGGAGCTGCTATGAGTAGCTTTCTACTTTTCCTGAACTGTCAAATGAAAGTGCCATTTCATTTACTTGTCTTTCATGAATGGACAGAAATGAATGTTTTACACTGTACTGGGAAAAACAACAACAACAACAACAAAAAGCTGGATATTAGTGAGATGGGACGTTGGGCAGTGGTTGCAGGAGTCAGAAGCCATACTTTCATAGTGTGGTAAATTGCAGTTTCAGAGGACCTGATGTAAGGTCAGGATTTCTGTAGCCACATAATCCAGAGTGTGGCACCACATTCAGCTGTTGTTCTAGATGTAGACACACACTTTGCTGGGGCAACTTTGCCTCAGCTGCTCTTGGGCCAAAAGTTATCAGCTTTTTTTCTAACCTTCCCACAGAAAGTTAGTGTAAAGTTGACATAAGCACTACAACCTGGCTAGCTTGACTGGAAGGATTGTGTTTATGCCTGATCGAAGTTGTAGCTGCAAGGCACAGATTCAGTATTAATGACCATGAAGTCACCGGCAAGCATCAGTAACTCTGAGTCAGCTGTGACACTGATTTTCTGGGCAGCACACTACAAAGCAGTCCACACCCCAGTCTTTCCTCTTCCCAAAAGGCAGATGAAATACCTCAGGCAAAATGTGCTGAGAGGAGTCACATTTTGGAAGAACTGAAAAAAGTCAACTTCATCTGGGGCATGCAACACACTATTAGAAGTCAGGAAACTGCCAGTGACAAACAAGGCCCTCAACCTTTGGAGTTGCAAAGGGAAGGCAAATCCTGCTGCCCCCCTCAGAACAGGTCCTCAGCCTTGTCTCTTTGCCTTAATTTTTGGGCTCCTCTCATTTAATTTTTGAGCTCTCTGTCATTGCTGTCATGTTCTTAGAAATATTGCCACCCATGCCACAGGTGCGGGGGGGGGGGGGGAATCTGATTTTATGCTGATACAGCTATTGTGGTAAAAGCCTTAACACAAATACACCTGACAAATGTACTACTTTTTTCAGATACTAAATCTCCAATACCCTATGCACGAGCAACTTTACATTCATACCTCCTCATTCCTGCCACAGAAATGCCATAACAACTTTTTATGTGTAAGGCAAGGTAGAAAATCAGTATTCTCATATTCATAACTGATTAGTCCTGCTTCAAAACATCAATGAGGGATTGTTTTGGTTTTTCTCCTTTCTTTCTTTCCTCCCTCCTTTCCCTTGGAAGGAGATGAAAAGATCAGGAACTTGAGTAAAGAAGTTTAAGAATGAGGAATCTTCTCTCCAATCTATCTCTTTGCTTGGTGTATAAAGGTGTGGTGTAACACTGAGCCGATGGGTTCAAGAGGTCATTCAAGGCGTTAAATCTTGCATTTGCACCTCATGTTCAAGGGTTTGGGTTAGAGATAGCTGTCCAGGTTTTAATTGCAGTGGGACTGACAGCAGGAGTGTACATGTATTCCAGATTTCCTTCTTGTCCAGAGACTCTATAGAAGAACTTGTGGAACTAAGCACCTAGAGTAAGATCAGTCAAGGCTTTTTCTTTTTTTTTTTTTTTTTCTCTTTTTCTTTTCAGATTGTAAAACATTGAAACGGTTGAAAAATATATCAGAAGTATAATGTAGAGCACACGCCATCCAAACTCCCACAGTCACTCTGTGAAATTTTTAAGTGACACTACTCTGAAATTCAGACATAACTACAGTGGAAAGTAAAACTGCACATGGCCGTGCCAGTAAAACTGCATATGCCCATGCTGATGAAATTGCATATACCCATGCAAGATGGTCAGGTGCCTTTAAAGACTGATTGTGAAGTCCTATCGTGGTCTTCCAGCAGGTCTTCTTAGGTGATCTGTTAAATCAACCAGTCTAAAAAGAAAAACAAAAACAAAACAAAAAACAAAACCATCACCACCAACAAAATCATGATTTGCTTAATATCCAGATTAAAATGAGCAGAGAAAA
>NW_020955630.1:105604-148065 GCF_003031625.1 Empidonax traillii | reverse complement strand
GGGGGGGGGGGGGGGGGGGGGGGGGGGGGGCTGTGCGTGAAATGCGGCGGGTGGGAGGGAGAGGTCGCATCCACCCCGTAGAAAACACCAACCATATGCCCCTTTTTGCCCCCAAGTCACGTAATATTCCCTTGAGCGGCTGAAAGCAGCCGGCTGCCCTCGCCGGGGTTACCGAGAGGCGGCTCTGGGCACCCGCACGAAGCCCACCGGTCCCGCCAGCCCCGGTAATCCGCGGGGAGAGGGAGGTGGGAGGCTGGGCCGAGCCTCCCCGCGTCGCAGCCCTTCATTATCGGAATCATTTTAACATCCTTGTTTATAAACAAGAGGCGTTCGGAGGAGATTACCCGACTTAGGGAAACGATCGTTCTGACGCTCGTTTCTACTCCTTAAAAGGGGATGGGGGTGTCGAGGAAATGGGGAGGGGAACGGAGGGGGGCTCTGGGCCAGCCTTCCCCGCATCACAGCGCGGAGGCAGGGAGCCGCCCGGCTCCCCGCACAAGCTGACCCCTCCCCCGAGAAAGGAAATCACTCGGGTCCGTGATATTTCACCCACCCCAAGGCTGCTAAGGTCTCCAGATCACCGTTAATTCGCGTGCATTAGTTTCGGGTTGCATCTTATTCGAGGGTTTAAATTCAACGTAAATACACGCTCGGGGCTGGGGTTTGGGAAAGCGCGAATGTTTCCCTGATAACGTCGCTTCGCCCACTACTTCAGTGCATGGAAATGTAATCGTGAAGTGGGTCACCGCCTCAGAAAATACTTTAAAAACACAAATCAGGAATAATCAGACAGCAGAATTTAATTAGAGCCGTAGGCTAATCACAAAATATTTTATTCCAAGCCAATATCGCTATGGGGGAGGGGTCCGTTTCTGCTCCGGCAGCGGCTCCTGCCGCCGCTGCTTTAGCGTTTGCAACATCTGGCCTACAGACCTACTAATTTCGACTCGTGATCTCGTTCGGCGAAATCCGATCTACGTGGTTCGAATACCTTCCAAATTGGGGGCGATTTAACAATCCCGACCAATTAAACCCAGGGTAGAAAAGAATTTAAAAAAAAAGCCCAAAGGGGTTAAAAAAAAAAAAAAAAAAAAAAAGGCAGCAAATCCCCTCCTTCCCTCTCCCTCGCCCGGGGCTCGCACACACTATCTGTTGCTCTCTCACGGCGGCAGCGGGCGGGGGCGTGCGGCGGGGCCGGGACGCTCTCACTCACACTCACACTCGCACTCACCCGCACGCCCCTCGCACCATTGTCTCTGCCCGCCCGCCCCGCTCCCTTTCGGCGCGTTTTGCTGGCGGCCCGGCGCGGGTGTCGGCGCGCCCGCCCGCGCCGCGGCGGAGGGGAGCGGAGCGGAGCGGAGCGGCACATTCATTATCGGCCGGGGGCCGATTTCAAACCGCTGCCATCGCGGCTCCATTGTTCGCCGGGCGGGCGGGCCCCGCCCCCCTTTGTGCGCGCCGGCCGCGATTGGCCGGCGGCGGGCGGAGCGCTGCCGTCACCGCTCGGGAAGCCCATTCATCTGTGCACTTGGGCGTTGGACTCCGCATCTTATTAGCAACCAGGGAGATTTCTCCATTTTCTCCTTGTCTACAGTACGGCTACAAATCTGGGATTTTTTATTACTTCTTTTTTACTAAACTTGGGCTCCTTTTTTTTTTTTTTTTTTTTTTTGCTCGACTTTTTCCTCCCTTTTTTTCCCCTCCCTCCTGTGCTGCTGCTTTTTGATCTCTTCAACTTTAAATTTTTTAAAAGGAGTGCATTATAATCGGTTCTGTTCTCTCTTCTCTTTTTTTTTCCCCTCTGGTGTGTGTGTGTGTTGCTGCTGCTGCTGGTCGCCCAGTATTTATACCAACCCAACGCTCTTTGTTTCCCCTCCTTTTGGATCTGTTGAGTTTCTTTGTTGAATAAGACAGCATGGGTGCCCAGTTCTCCAAGACCGCTGCAAAGGGCGAAGCCTCCGCCGAGAAACCTGGGGAAGCAGTGGCTGCATCTCCATCCAAGGCGAATGGACAGGTAAAAAACAAACAAAAAAAATTTAAGAAAATATTAAATCTACTCCTTTTTTTAAGCCAACTTCGATGGACTCTCTTTCGCATCCTGTTTAATTCTTCCTTTGATGCCCCAGTGGCACATTCAATGGAGAATACGGTCGATCCTTTTATCTTTGCAACTCGAGGCAAAGGAATAATTTATTTTGGTTAAACGGGCTTGGCTTTGAATGATTCGATCCTTTATCTTTCCTGCGGGGGGGCGGGGGCAGGGGGCACGGTTCTTTCTTTCTTTCTTTTTTTTTTTTTTTTTTTTTTTTTTTTTTTTTTTTTTTTTTTTTAAATCCCTCGTGTATTATGGTGGAGTGTCTCGATGGCTCGTAAACGGAAGGATCTTACACCTTGGCTTGGCTTTTCTGCGCGCTTAACCTGCTCCCGAAGACGCTCGGTGACTCGCGCGGAACGCTTATCGCGGCGGAGCAGGATGGCTGTGTGTTAGCTGGGGTCGGACCCGCCGGGCGGGGGGCTCCGCGGGCAGCCCCCTCGGGCAGGACCGCGGGCCGGGCGCTGCGCCGCCCGCCCCGTCCGTAACAGCTCCGCCAGGGGCTCGGCCGCCGCGGGGCACGGCTTTCTGTCGCCCACCGCCCCCTCCCCACGCGTGAGCCGGGCTGGCCGTGCCCTCGCTGCCCCTCGTAGCAGCGGCGGCGTTGCGGGCAGCCACCCCCCGCCGCCCCCGCAGCTGCCGCCCGGGGCAGCCAGCCGCGCTCCGGGCGCCTGAAAGATGCAAATGCGGCGTGAGCAGGGGGGAGGGGGGCGGGGGCGCCTCGCTGCACCGCTCGGGCGCGGAGGGGCCGCGGCGGGCGGGGGGCCGGGGCCGGGCCCGGCGAGCTTTGTTCGCCTTCCCCGCCCCGCGCCGCCGCCGCGGCTGGACGGGGCGCGCCGGGGGCGGGTGCGCGGCGCCGCCGCCGCTCCGTGGAACCGCGGCGCCCTCTGGCGGCCACCACGAGTCCCGCCCGCCGCCGCGGGCGCCCGGCCCGGCCCGGCCCAGCGGAGGGCGCGGCGTTCGAACCGCGGGAGCGAGAACCGGGCGAGGCGAGGCCCGACGGGCGGGGAGGGCGCGTCCCGCCCCACACGCACCCTCCGGGCACCGTCGGTAACGCTGGTCGCTGTCTTGCAGGAGAACGGCCACTTGAAGGTGAACGGCGACGCCTCCCCCGCGGCAGCGGAGGCGGGCAAGGAGGAGGTGCAGGCGAACGGCAGCGCGCCCGCCGAGGAGACGGGCAAGGAGGAGGCGGCCTCGTCGGAGCCCGCCTCCGAGAAGGAGGCGGGAGAGGCGGAGAGCACCGAGCCGGCCTCCCCGGCGGAGGGCGAGTCCTCCCCCAAGACTGAGGAGGGCGCGACCCCCTCGTCCAGCAGCGAGACCCCGAAAAAAAAAAAGAAGCGCTTTTCCTTCAAGAAGTCCTTTAAGCTCAGCGGCTTCTCCTTCAAGAAGAACAAGAAGGAGGCCGGCGAGGGGGCCGAGGGCGAGGGCGGCGCCGCCGCCGCCGCGGCAGAGGGCGGGAAGGAGGAGGCGGCGGCGGCCCCCGAGGCGGCGGGCAGCGAGGAGGGCAAGGCGGCCGCCGAGGAGCCGTGCGCGGCCGGCAGCGCCGAGCCGGCGAAGGAGGAGGCGGGGGACTCGCAGGAGGCCAAATCGGACGAGGCCGCCCCCGAGAAGGCGGCGGGAGAAGAGGCCCCGGCGGCGGCGGCGGAGGAGCAGCAGCAGCAGCCGGCGCAGCAGCCTCAGCAGGCAGCGGAGGGGAAGGCGAAGGCGGCGGAGGAGGCGGCGGGCAGCGGCGCCGCCACGAGCGAGGCGGGCAGCGCTGAGCAGGAGGCGGCCCCCGCGGAGGAGCCGGCGCGGCAGGAGCCCCCCGCCGAGAGCAGTCCCGAGGGACCCGCCGCCGAGTCGGCGGAGTAGTAAGCGCCGCCGCCGCCCCTCGCCGACGGACTTTTCTTCCCCCCTGTTTGTTTGTTGGAGTGGTGCCAGGTACTGGTCTCGGAGAACTTGTCTACAACCAGGGATTGATTTAAAAGATGTCTCGTTTCTTTTTTTTCTCTCCCCCCGCAGCTCCCATCTCAAATCGTTGTGTGTTGCCGCCATTCCAACGGGCGGAGGGGGGCCCTCCTCCGCCCTCCTCTCCCACCCTCTATATTTTGGGTTTTTTGGTTTTTTTTTTTCATCAGTATTAACATTTTGTTTTGGTTGGTTCGGTTTTTTTTTATTATTATTTTTTTTGTTGGTTTTGGTTTTTTTTAATTTCATACTTTGCAACTCTCTTCATATTATAAAACTTTTACCGATCGGTCTATGGACATGCCCATATATGAAGGAGATGGGTGGGTCAATAAGGGATATCAAATGAAGTGACAGGGGCCGCAGTGGGGAACCCGGGGCGCGCAGCCCTTGCCGGGAGCGCGCCCCACCAGAAATGATGTAAGGGGTTAGTCTCTTTTTTTAAAAGAAAGTTATTACGATGTATTTTGTGAGGCAGATGTTCTATAAGGTTTACAACACTACAAGTCTTGATTAAGAAGGAAAGGAAAAAGGAAAAAAAAATAAAAAATAAAAATCAATACCCAGATAAAGAGATCATAGTCTTAGGAATTCATTTAAACCATAGGAACTTTTCACTTATCTCATGTTAGCTGTATCAGTCAGTGATTAAGTAGAAATACAAGTTGTATAGGCTTTATTGTTTATTGCTGGTTTATGACCTTAATAAAGTGTAATTATGTATTACCAGCAGGGTGTTTTTAACTGTGACTATTGTATAAAAAAACAAATCTTGATATCCAGAAGCACATGAAGTTTGCAACTCTTTCCACCCTGCCCATTTTTGTAAAACTGCAGTCATCTTGGACCTTTTAAACACAAATTTTAAACTCAACCAAGCTGTGATAAGTGGAATGGTTACTGTTTATACTGTGGTATGTTTTTGATTACAGCAGACAATGCTTTCTTTTCCAGTTGTCTTTGAAAATAAAGGAAAACTCTTCAGATGCAATGTTTTTTTTTTTTTTGTGTAGCATCTTGTCTATCATGTTTTTGTAAATACTGGAGAAGCTTTGACCAATTTGACTTAGAGATGGAATGTAACTTTGCTTACAAAAATTGCTATTAAACTCCTGCTTAAGGTGTTCTAATTTTCTGTGAGCACACTAAAAGCGAAAAATAAATGTGAATAAAATGTATAATTTGGTTGTCTTTCTTTTATGGATACTCTGGTAGCTTAAAGGGACTAGCCAGTATTATCTAAATTTGTAGAGAGAGTGCCATGTGTCCTGTTAGCACTAGCTTTGAAAACTTCCTGAATCCTGGACTGTGTAATACTGTGCATCTTACAGAGAAACTGTGCAATGCACCAGGTAATTTGTAGGCTTTTCTGGCTTTAAAAAGAAGAGTGGAAGGCAATCTGAGCATGTACAGTGTATGTTTTTCCTGTCCAGGGTCCATCTTGCTTTTAAGACCAGAAGTATCCAGCATATGAGAGTTTTGCCTCTTGAGGAAAATAAGATTTAACTTCAATTGCTTAGGGTGGGGCAATGAAATTTTTGTGCTGAGTTGCTTAAAAATTAAGCTCTAGAACAGATGTCCCACTTCTATCTTGGTGTGCTGGTCCTACTTTGGTACCTAGACTATTAGCCTGAAAACTTTAGCCTGGAAGGAGAAAAGGGAAATTAACACTGCCATTCTGCTCGAAGTAATTAAAAGCAATATTTTCTTTTTTTCCTCAAGTGCTACTCCCAAGTACAGGTGAGTTTCAAAACAGATTTCCAAATTTATCTGTAAAAAAATCTCTTGGTGCTTGCTTTTTAATTGTTAGGCTTTTTGGCTAATTTCCAGCATATTGCTCAGGGCATATTATGCCTTAATAAAACAGTGAGTTCATGCAAGAAAAGCAGCAGTGGCGTTTGGAGGGTGGAAATTGATTCAAGAAAGTGTTGCTTCTAAGTTTATAGGAGAAAGTTTAGTGTTACACTTATTTGCTTCCACCTACATTTTCAGCGGAAACTCTTTGGAAGCAATTATGATTCATTTTATGAGAAAATGGCACGTTAGCACCTTGTTCCCTAAAGAACAAAGCCTAAACTGAATGAAGTATAGTAGATTTCCTGCTGAATGCATACTTCTTTTTGGGTTTTTTTTGTGTTTGTTTTTTTTTTCCTGTTGTTTGTTTGGGTTTTTTTGTTTTTGTTTTTTAATTCAGCTGTCTACCATTTTAACTTTGGCTTGTATGTACTCTAGTTGCCCTGGTATTTCTCTATAGCTTTAGAAATGTATTGAAACTATGCTATAATTGCTGAGGGACAAAAATAAATGGATGTAAAACAAGATCCTCCACACCAGTGTCATTCTTGGAGTACATGTGTTTTAAGTCTAGTGCATAACTTCTTTGCTAAGGGGTTTTTATAACATGGCTGTAAAAACCTGTTCTGAGACGCATGGTGTCTTGGCCATAGAGTCAATGTCTCTTTTTAATAAATATATATATTTAAATCTAAGGATTCTTAAAAAGAAGTCTGAATTTCTTCTTTTTTTTCTCCTTTTTTTTTTTTTTCCAAACTGTATGTGTACATATGAAGAAAATAATTACTAGTAAAGTTCTTTTTCAAATTTTTCTTCTCAAGCTCTCATGTTCTTTCCTCACCCAGCTGGTGTTATCTGAAGCACTTCCTATTCCTGGGTGTGCACAATTGCTCCTACTCTAGGAAGCCAGGCTTCTGGCTTGGGACTTTGTCATTCCATGGCTTGGCTTGACTTGAAATCAAGTCCTAACACTAGCAGAGTTTTGAAAATACATCTTAAGAATGCTAGTTGCATCTGCTCTTCTGGTCCCAGCAGTCGGGTGAGATTTGATGATACCAGTTTTCCACTGTATGGTGTAAGAAGATGGGAGTCAAGGCTCGAAGTAGTGGAAATGGAGGAGTTTTGAAATGCTTCCTTCTGCCAAAAAATTGTGCAAGATCATCCTTCCTCCCTTGGTCCCCAAGGGACTGAATAGTGACTTCTGTGCTATTGTGGAATATCCTTATTTATGTGCAAGGAAAATGAAGGAGCTGGGTGTTAGTGACTGGTCAGGTGGTTCATATATTTACTGAGAAAGCTTTAAACCTTTTTTTTTTTTTTTTTTTTTTGCATTAATTGCCTAGATGGAAATGCTAATTGTAATGGCTATTGTAATTCCAACAAATTCTCTTGGAATGTATGTGGGTTTAAAATGTGTGAATTCTTGGGTTGCTCTAGTTCGTTTTAAGCAGAATGTTATTATTGCTATGAACAAGGTAACTTGTGTTGTGCTGAACTATGTCATATTTTTCAGTAAAACTTACACTGAAATCTAATTTTGCCTTACTAGGGACTCTAGAGATTTACTTCTTTTATGTTTATTTACTTAAACCATGCCAACAGTCTTCCTTGTTTAATAATATAACTTGCTTGTACAAAAGTCCTTTCAAATTTCATGCCTATCTTGGTAATATCTAAACTTCATTTCAAACTCCAAATCACAATGTTGAACTTCAAGTACTCCTCTTTTGTATCTGGTCCTGATACATTCATGTAGAGACTTTGCCTTCAGGCAATGAAGCAAGGCAAGAAAAGGGAAAGGCAAGCTGAGTGAGGCAAGTGGAGCCTAGGCTTTGGCTTCTGCTGAAGTGCCTTCTCCTTCCTGCTTGTGTGCACAACCCCTGGATACAAATCAAGTCTTCATGTATCAACTTCTGACATACCTAAATACTCCTGTTGGTTGTATTAGATGCAAATGTTGCATATGTGAGTATTTTATGCCTTTATTATGATGTTGTCTGTGTCTTAAGAATGTTTTTTGTTGCATACTACTGTTTGAAACAGCTAATCCTTGACTTCACTTGCAGATGATTTGATGAGGGTCAAAGGTTTTCATCTGTTTTGTTTGGGTTTTTCGAAGTTGTAAGTCTTTTTATATTGTCTTAAAAAAAATCAAGAATAATACACATTCTAGTCTAAAGGTGTAATGCTGAGTAATGATTTCCTCCAAAACTAGTCCTGTGAATTTGGTCTTTGTGCTCTTTGTATAGTGAAAGAGTAGTAAAAGGTCATCATTGGTGATACTGGACTCCTTTCAGTATTCGTTTAAAAGACTGAGGTAACATGTTTTCCATAATGATGTAGTTTATTTGAAAGCATCCTGATTCTAGCTTGGTCATGACATTTTCTTTTTTACCATGCTCAGGTCACTGAGATAGAATAAAACAGGTACTTTGGTTCCTGAAGTAAGCAGCAAGTGAAAAATGGTATATTGTTTATAGTGGAGTTAATTTCTTCACTTTACAAATCTGGGGTCTTCAGATAATTGGCAAAGAATGGAAACCATTGGCATTGCAAGGAGTCCAGCAGGGCAGAGGCAAGCAGGCCAGGCAGCCTCCTGTTACTCTAAGAAACGAATGTTAAGAGTCCTTACTACAAAGTACAAGGTTGTTGACTGTCTGTGCCTTAGCTTTCTCTAGGGAGAGCCAGTGTGGTGGTGAGCTTCTAAGGCCTGTTACTTGTTAGAGGACTTAGGGAAGATGCAGCAGCATGTTTCATGATGCATTTACTGAGACAACTGTTGAGATCATTCTGAAGTGGGAGCACTGCCTATTGGGAAGATCAGAAGAGGGTTAGCAATGGGGTCAAAACAACAGTTATACCTAAACAGATGAGTGACCAAAATATTGACCTGTGAATAAAGTACAGAGATAGGAATATGGAAGTTTGTCTTGTGTTATTGGTTACACTTTTGATATGAAAGCAAGAGACTCAGACTCAGAATGCTCCTTTTTAAGGATATCAATCCTGTTATCTGATGAAGGTGACATAAAACTTCAGTTAATGTGTTTAGAATGTTTTTAAGTCTTGAGGAGGGTTACAAGTATTATTTATACGTCTCTGATCTCAGTCTTTGCTGTAGGAAGGCATGTTTACCCAGAACAGTAACAGGATTATCAAGATACTGGGTGAAACGGGACATAAATATTTGCAGTAAGAAAGTCCCATACGTGGAATGTTAGTTCTCAAAGATATGATGAATTTAGATAAATAGCAAAGACATTATCCAATTATATTCAATTAAAGAGGGAGAGAGTGTGTTCTTTTTTTTTTTTTTTTTTTTTTTTTTTACCTAACACAATTCTAATTTTAGAACAGCAGGTACAGGGAAACATTACTGGTGGTGCATGCATTTTTATCACCAAGCAGGTAAATATTCCAGGATTTAGGATTCCTAGGATAGTTCTTGTGGCCATGTATATGATAACCTGCATTAGAAGAGTGCTGGAGAGGGAATGTTTTGAGTCAAGCAATGCTGCCTTCTGAGGTCTTTTCCAGCACCACAGTTGATACTATTGGTATTAAAGTATTTGATAGGTACTCTTCCCAAAGACTAGAGATTTATTTTTAGGTACAGTCCAAACTAGACTTTGTCTCCTGAAGTTCACACCTTAGTTTCTAAAAAATAGAGAAAGAAAATAAAATACCTATGGATGTATTGGTTAGGTAAATCTTTCTTGCTGAGTAGCTCTAATAGCTGCAAGAAATTACTTGCTAGCCTATACTGAAGGAGTTATCTCTCTGAAATTCGGTATGTAGACCCTGAATATTTTAAATTATTTGATGACACAAAAACCATGCTTACATGGGTCATCTTCTGTTCAAAGAAAGCAAACCCATCCATTCTCACTGGAAAAGAATTGTTTCAAACCCGTAAATTAAGTCCTCTATAGGCAGTGCCTTTACAGAAGAAGAATGACAGAAAAAAGAAACCGACCACCAAACTTTAGGACCTAAAGGAAGAAACTTTTTTCTAGCCCTTTGGAGCAACCCTGTCATAGGTGTAAAATACCCCCTTTCTGTCTTTAAAAAAATATAATTTAATTGTGTGAGGCACTGTTTCCACTGAAGTGCAGAGCCGTGCTCCTTCCAAAAACCACCAATGAAAACAAGTCCAAAATTGATGAAGGTAAGATTTTTCAGGAATGAATCATTAGGCCACTTGCAAAGTCCCACCTTGCAGTTCAGGAGCCTGTAAAAGCAAACTTACCAGATATGGCACTTCTAAGGAGACTAGATAGCCAATATTTTCCATTTTGGTCACCAGTCAAAATGGCAGAAATCATGGACTGATATTCAGAATACAGGAAGGAACATTAATTTTTTTTTATTATTATTTTTCCCCTGGTAATATTTTTGCATGTACATATGGTTTTGCTTTCTAATAACTATCCAGGAAAATAGTTTAAAACAGTGAAGTGAGAATAATTCCAACATTTCTCTGAATCCTTTGTCCTGGATGTTTTTATACAAGTATACTTGAAAACTGTTATTTTATTCTGATTTTAACAACTTTGTGAGTTAATACTTACATGGACAAACAGTGTCAAATATATACTAAATTAGATAACAAATTCTGTAAATAACTCATTTTGACCTCATTCTATTCTCATCACGATCTGTGAGAGGGAAGTTAAACTGTGCAATGTGCTTATAAAATTCTCCCATAAATGTTGCTAGTGATAAGAGAAATACATTTGATTCTTCCATGCAACATCCACCTGGAATCCACATGAAGTGGTGTGCAATAAAGGGACAAGAAAGTGGCTGTGATTGCACGAAATACAAGACTGAAGACCCACGAAATCACACTGGCAAAAGGGACAGGAGCACTTTTATGTGTTGCTGTCATGAATGACAAAATGAAATGCCACTGCAAACTTAGCCTCGTTATTATATACGTGAGAGTTTATACCCTGGAGGCTCACACCAGTCCTGGCTTTCCTCTGCCTCCATCACATGGAGTCTGTCTAATACTTAACATTGAAGTGATGATGCAGAAAGGTATTCAAAAGCTCATCCGGATAAGTTATCAGAAAAGTTTGCTATTTTCAGTGTAAAAACAATACTTTTTGGTCATCATTGATGTCCACTGAAAGCTGTGTTATCTGGTGAATTTTTTGCCTTTGTGTTGCCTGCACAGAAAATTGTCATTTCAACATCATGAAGCTTCTGATGTTATTATAAATTTGGCCAAAGGGGAGAAAGAAGGAGAAAATATCTTTCAAGTGATGTTAGAGTAGGACCATCAACTTTAATAAGCAAAGAGATTCAAAGCCAACTGTTCTCTATTTAAATCCCAGTGCAAATCTAATCTAATCTAATCTAATCTAAAGAGGCTTTAGGGCTTTGATTTGCACATTGTTTTTGTTATTTGCATACATGTTATGATAGTCATTAGTTTAATAATCTGTGGATATATAGAAGTAGAAACAAAGTAGTTCTTCTGAGTTTCCCTATTCCTAAATACTTCATAGCAGGTGTACCAGGTTTAACTGCAAGAAGCAGTTGTTGGAGAAACATTCTGCGTGGCTCTGTCACATAGAGATGCAGAAGAGGGAAGTGCTAAGTTGTTCCTGAGGACTTTGGAAGAAATAATACACTGTTTATCTTTTGTGACAAAGATAGAATGAGGACACTCTTAGCAAAACTCCTCAGGAAAGGCACACAAGTTCAAATGAGACTTAAAAGGGAGATGAACATCAGATGTTCCCAGCAGCACTTGAGTGAAGCAACATACATGTAAGAAATGCACCATTTGCAAGGGAAACTGGACATCTTAAAATTTTGCATACTGCAGGCTTCCTTTCACATGAATCTGCTGCATTAAAGGCAATCGAATTGCAGATGGCAGTGACGTGGACAGCTGGGAAGGAATCCCGAAGGAGGAGCATGACCAGGGACTGCTTTTGAACAGCAGCATAAACAAAGGTTCATTTCTGTAAGACTACTGCTATTAGGAAATATTTATATTGTGATACAGGCTCAAAAGGCCAGGATTAAATATGAGTCGTGCTTGTGCCAGGCACTGTGTAAACATATGTGAGAGACAGTCCCTACTCTGAAAAAGCTTCCAGGCTAAATGCAGAAAGGTTAGGCTGCTTCACTTCCTACCATTGTTAGAATCACATTTTTATTTGTCTTATTCAAGATTACGAAGGGAGAGGGAATAAATTACCAACTTCCTTTTTTTTCCTTCCCCTCCCCCCCTCCCCCAAAGGATGTTATTTGCAAGTTTCTTTTCTCACTTTGTGCTCTTTGCCTTCATAAAAGTGGAACTGTGATACAGAAAGCCTTGCCATCCGTGTACAAGGGGCCAGGGCATTTGTTATGGCCACACAGACTGATGGGCATTGTAAACAACAAGATTAAGTTAGAAGAGGCTCTTGAGCGAAAAGATCAAGCAGCCCAGAAACCATGAAATGTAGTTTGAGACAGATTATCGATAGCTCTCTAGTGACACTTTGAGGTCGTTTTTAGGTACTGAAACTAAAATACTTTTCTCTCGGAGTGGCTGTTTTGAACACTGGCGCAATTCCCACCGTAAGGCTAGTGAGGGGTTTTTTTTGGAAAGGAGGGAATGTGCCTATTTAGAGAGAATATTTACATTTAGGTATATGATTTTTCTTTCAGAAGCTGTTTATTCTTTATCAAAAGCTATCCTCAACTTTATTAAATATTGTCACGTTGAAGGACAGAAATCAAGATTCTTCATAGATTTTGTTTTCTATTAAAAAAGTACCTTCACACCCTAAATTTTCCAGTTATAATTCATGATTCCTAAGAGTATTAATAAGAAAATCACTCTATCGAAATTTTATTCCAAAACTACAGATATCCAAAGAAAATATGGAACTACTTAGATTGGAACCACCTGGAAATTGTTTCAGATGCATGATCTGGAATGCCATGAGTCCTCGTGAACCAGCAGCCTGATAAGCTAAAAAACGTGTGTATATTGTGCATTAAATAGAAGAAAAAACATGTTTATTAGAGATTTTTTATGTTTATTTTCACATGGCATTGAAAAAAAGTGGCCTCACTGGTTTGTAAAATTGGTTGTATTCCCTGTATTTTCTAGCACACTGTGCCAAATCTATCAGAGGCACTTACCTGAAAATCATAAGTTTAAAAACTCTCCAGCCTGTCCTCTAATGTAGAAAGGAATGGTAGTGCCTGATGACATTTTCACCATGATGTTGCATAAATCAGCTAAAGTGGTAAAAATGCTTGTGGTTTGGCTATATTTACAGTCTCTGTATTGCTAGCCACATGGGAGAGCTAAGGGAGGGAATTTCCCTAAAATTGTTGTAGCCAATGTAACCACTGAGACATCTAGCACTTGTTGCTACCAGGAGTGTTAAACTTGGAAAACTGTATCTACAACATGCCAAGGTGTATATGTGTGGGGGGGAAATAAGTTAAAAAGAATAATTTTAAAAGAAGTAGTTAAAGGATTTCACACAGCTTTAGCTGAACAATTTCGGAGTCATTACTGAGAGCTTTTGACAAAAAAAAGAAATAGGATAATCTGGACAACTAGAGAAGAATAAATACCATACCTGTTTTGGATATGGTTTCACAAAAGATCTGGGGAAAAAAAAAGATAAAGGAGCAAGAAAATAAGGTTGAGGAGTGTAAAAACAAAAAGAGAGGGACTAGCAGAAGGACAAAGGGACATGGGTATTGAGTGGAACCAGAACACTGGAATAAGGACTAGAAAAATTACGGATAAAGCAGCCAACTAAGGCAACTGAAAATACACTAGAACAGATGTTTTTAGGTTGATAAAATAGTAACAAATAGTCAAGATCAGCTTTACAAGGGTAAACTCTTTCAATTCAGTGTTATTTTCTTTTCTGATGGTATACCCAGCCTAGTAGTTCCGTGGGAGTCAGGAGCTGTAATAGATCTTTACTTCAGTAATATTATTTATGCTGTCCTGTGCAATGTTCTCATAAACACATACAGGGAAATAAGATCTAGGAAGATAGATGCTGAGTAAATTCAACATCTAAAAAAATCCCCTCAAGATATAACAGCCAATGGTTTGCTGCTGTACTGGGAGGACTGGAGGTGGACACAGAAGGGAACTCAGAGTACTATTGGACTTAACATGGCAATAAACATGAGACAGATATGATCAAAAAATCAAGCAGAAGTTCAGCAGAGGACTATGCTTCAGGAAAAGAAATCTAATTCAGCAGTAGAACATGGGAACTACCCAGGCAACAGGAAAGGAGCCTGGGGCCACAGAAGGTGGTTCACAGGCAATATCAAGCATTAGTGCAGTGGAAAGGGCCCAACAGAGTTGTTTTGAGCATCTTTTAAAAAAGATACTCTTTAAGAACAATCTTAGGCAATATGGAAATTGTATGGGAAAGCAACACACAGGCTTTACATAGAAAATAGATCGTTCTGTGAACTACAGGCAAGGAGAAGTTTGTAAGGCTAGGATTTAGTTGTTTTTTCATCATGTGAATGGTTATAATAAAGAGAAATCAGTTGTGTCAACTGAAGGAAGGACAAAAATAATTAGTATAGTTTGTAAGAAAGAGGATATTGCTTAAGTTTTAGGAAAGGATTTCTGACTACAAGTATAATTCAATGGTCTAACAGATTACACAATAGGAACATTGTGGAAAAGCTTCTTCACTATGGAAGTTTGAGGTTAGAACAGATAATCTGAAAGGCACAGTCTGTCTTTATCCTACATTAATCCTAGTGGTCGTCAAAACGTTTAGCTCAGGATCACTTTCCTCCCTTTGCTTTAGAATTTTAATTCAATGTAGTGATTTCCAAAAGGTCTTGAGAGACCAGGGAAAGCTTTGTCTTGTGCTTCAGTAGAAGTTAAACTGTTGTACAGGAAAGGGAGGGTACAATAACAGTTGTCCAGAATTTATCTCATGAGATACATATGTATAAACATCCAACTAAATAAAAATACACATGCACTAACAGAGCCACATATTATTCTTAATGCAGTAATCAGTAAGGTCTCTAAGCAGAAACAGATTCTGGAAATAAATAATTTGTTTTTAATATTTATTTTATAAAGTAATAGTATAATATTTTGTTACATGTTAACTATTCAGTCTAAGAGGTGGATTGTATTGAATTAGGTATTATACACTCACAGCAAAAATTAGAACCCCCTTAAAATCTATAGCCTATATAGAAAAAGAGTTGCAAGCAAAACAGCACTTAAGTATTACCATTCTGGTTTCATGAGAAGGAAGTGGTTTTCCAGTAGGAATGTCCCTATCCTTTAGCATCTGGCATTGAAGCATTTGAATTTTTTGTGGTGACCAAAGGTACAAGGACTGTTTACTAAATTTAGCAGTTTACATATCTACAAGTATTGTAGATATGTATTATAATCTATGATGGATGTGCAGTAAATATGTTATGTACCTAAAGGATATTGTAGAGTGTAGCTGTGTACACTGGCAAACATGTCCGTAACATGTTGCCCAGTAGCAGAGATTAATAAGAAAATAACCCTTTTAAACAAAGAGAAAGAGAGATGGTCATAATTTTTCATTGAATTCTCCCTTTTGGTCTGATCTTTGGGTACTAAAACTGATCCACATTTTCATAGTCTATAACCCCTCATATATAAACATTATATAATATAATGTGTATACATAAATCACATATATATATATATATACATAGAGAGAGAGAGAGAGAGTCTACAACCAACTTGCTTACCTCACTGTACTAACCAGATTTGAACAGGCTGTGGTTTCGGGCTACATTTTGTTAGGTGTCTCGTCACTACTTCATTTTATGTATTATGTCTACCCAGGATACACACTACTTCATTTGATGTTTTCTCCTAGTGTATACATTTTAACACTCTCTTCTGAGTGTAAGTGTTCTTATTTCAAGGGAAATTCGAGAACCTGCTGCTGGGCATGTATTTTCATTAATCACCAAACTGCCAGCAGGGAGAATGGTAGATTTCCATCACTCCATGAGCAGTAACCACCATGGTTTGATGGCGGTGGAGACTGAGATCAGATGATCTCCGACTCCTGTCAGTCTCAGCACTTCAGAATAAACTTGTTTTTCCCTTTTTTTTCTTTTAAAGCATCCACTAAAATAACATACAGGAATGTGACTTAAGGATCTCTGTTATGAGCCCCTACAGTGGGTTGACCCTGGCTGGACAGCAGGTACTCACTGCAACTGCTCTTTCACTCCCCTCTGGAACTGGACAGAGGAGAGAAAAAAAAAGCCAGCAAAGGATTCACGAGTTGAAAAGAGCTGCAATAAGTCACTTACTGATCACCATCACAGGCAAAAGAGATTCAAAGTGGGGATATTAATTGAATTTATTACTAACAGCGTCAGAGCAAGAGTGAGAAGCGAAAACCTTCTCCCCACCCCTCGTTCCTTCCATGTTCTCCCTCCTCCCAAACAGCAGTGCAGGGGGACAGGGAGTGGGGGTTATGGTGAGTTGTTGTGTCTACTGCTTCTCAAGGAGAGGAGTCTTTCCCCTACTCCCATGGGGTCCCTCCCATGGGAGACAGTCCTTGATGGACCTCTCAGGTGTGAGTCCTTCCCACAGGCAACAGTACTTCCCAAACTGCTGTCCCATGGGTCACTCCTCCATAGCGTGCAGTCCTCCACAAATGAGCTGTACTGGCATGAGTCCCCAACACGGACCACAAGTCCTACCCAGGAAAAACCTGTTTCATCGTGGGCTTCCTTCTCTACAGGCTGCAGGTGGGTCTCTGCATCCCGATGGTCCTCCATGGGCTGCAGGGGCACAGCTGCCCCACCGTGGTCTGCACCACGGGCTGCAGGGCCTCAGCTCCGGCACCTGGAGCACCTCCTGCCCCTCCTTCTGTACTGACCTTGGTGTCTGCATTGCTGTTCGCATGTTCTCACTCTGCTCTTCCCTGGCTGGAATTTTCACCTGTGCAACAACCTTCTGTTCTTAAACATGTTATCACGGTGGCATTACTATCACTCCTGATTGGCTTGGCCTTGGCCAGCAGCAGGAAGCCCATCCTGGAGCCAGCTGGCACTGGCTCCACCAGACAGGGGAATCTTCTAACAGCTTCTAACAGAAGCCACCTCCGTAGCATGCCCCACTCCCAAAACCTAGACACAGAAACCCACTACAGCCCAATTTCCTCTTAAAACAAGGAAATACAAAGTACAAAGCTAAGGTTGAGAAACTGTCAAAAATAAAGTTACATGTGAAAACTTTACTTGAGTTCTTATAACAATCACAGTTTTCATAATGTCATCCTAAACACTAAGGCCTCTTTGTAAATGTACTTGCAGCAGCCGGCACAGGCGTTTCAGTAGTGCCTACCCCTCATACGCCTAGAACCATCTGAAACACGGTTATTTATGAAGTAGATCAGCAAAGAAAAGAGTAATTCAGTGTTCCTCAGAACTGAACAGAATGAGGTTAACGTCTCTTACATCTTACATCCCTATAATTCAGGTAACAAAGTAGAAATGAAGAAGAGACAGGACTGTTCTGTGCTCAAAGCATTGAACTGGAGTCCTAGGGAAATGTGCTCTATTGCTGTCTCTGCCTCTGGTTTCCCGTACAACCTTTGGCAAATTATTAGTCCAATATTTTAGAAGTTTTCTGTGAGGGTTTTTTTTTCCAGATTCTGTGAGTATTTACCACTCTAACCTAACCAAATGGGAACAGTCAGTCCTTTGGTATGTCAGGTTTTTTACATGAGAATGAGACATGCTCTAGTGCACCATTTAGAAATTTTGGTTTTAATCACTGCAGTGTAGTTCTCTCTGTATTAGGGGGAATACGAGTCCTTGACTTCACACATGGATTTGATGTCTAGGGTCCCTTTATAATGTCTGTAGAAAGTTAGCTACCTGGGAAAGACATTTCCAGTGCCCTGCTCCCAGCTGTCCTGTTTAGCTGGGGGGAAATGCAGCAAAGAAGGAAAAAGAAGAATGTGAGGGACTTTTGACATATGTTTTTATGTACTTATTTTTACAATAGCTGAGTGTTAGCATGCTCCTGGGAACTGCTGGCAGGCTTCTGTGCCTGACCGAAGAGATTTGAGTACCCATCTCACAAAGAGGTCCTCCCCCTTCTCTCCACTGTATTCACACTTGAAGGAGGAAAGGAGTAGGAAAGGGAGAGTTTAATATCACTCTCACTGAGGTCATCCCTTTGGACTCCAAACTGTTGGATACTTAGAGGACCAGAGAATGAGCTACCTTAATCTTACTCTTTCCTGTAATTAAATACTTGAGTTTAAAGCCTTATTCTTTTTCTAAACATGGGCTTTTGTCAAAGTGGGTTGTAAGTTTTCTAAGAACATAAAGAGAACATGAGGTCTTGGCATTGTTGTAGCAACCTCAGTCTCTCTGATTTTCTGATTTTTAAGTGGTTAATTGTCAACTTCTCTTTTTAGCCTAGGTTTTGTATGTTATTTCTATTTTTAGGTTTTAGGTATGTTATTTCTATTTTTAGACTGCATACTTGCAAAATTGTCATTTTACTGACCTAAGTAAGATCATCAGGTCTGATGTTTAAAATTGTATGAACTGGGAAAGAAAGCTTACAATAGGCTCTAAACTTTTTCATCCCTTATATACTGAAGAAATGGCATCCACTTTGACTTTTTCATCAGTTGGTCTTAACAGCTGGGGTTCTTGTCAAATGTATCTATAACTGAGATGTCATTAAAGATATTCTTAGTAAATGAATCCCTGGCAAACTCATCTTAAACAAGGGTTTAAAAACTAAATTAAGTAAAAAGGAGAGGGGAAAATTAAAGAGGTCTACATAGTATGCAGAAAAATGACAAGTTGATTTAAAACTACTTAACCAATTTTGTTCAACTTGAGTGTTTTCTTGAAGAGACTATATCACAAGTCAACATAAAGATTTCTGGCCAGCCATTTTTTACTTAAATAGCTACAGAAGTTTTCGATAACAACATATGGAAGATATTAATTTTTCACATTCATTTAGCTGAAATGATTTTGTTCAAACTTGTCTGACATAATCCAAGAGTAAAACCAAATATGGAAATCCTCAGTCCATGAAGAATGTGAGAAATTAATAAGAGGTGCTAAGTTGAAGCTAAAATGAAAGTTGGCACTGAACTCTAACAAAGCAGTCATTAAGGTGGAGTTTTAACAGATCTGCAGCCATCTTGGGCACTTTGTTAAGAAAGAAAAAAAAAAAAAAACAGCCAAACTCCCCCTCCCCCCCAAAATCCTCCCTTGTCACTCATTAATCTTTTAAAGGGCAGCCTTACCAAACCTGTTACTAGAATTTAAGGTGTTTCACCAGACCTTTAAAGAAATACCACTTTTACTACATATATAAAACCCCATATGTCTTGCAGGAGATGAGTATTGGCATACAGCACAAATGAACATAAACCACAATTTTGAGAACCAATATTAAGCATGGTTGTAAACATTTTGGTGAACAATGGTAATTGTAAATGGTGACTGTCCGAATAGAAAGTGGTAAAGGCACCCCCTACCACCACCATCCCTATTGAAATCATGGGCTTATCGTTTGTACACAGTAAAAGTTTTATTTATATATTTGCTCTGTATTCTGTATCACTGGGTTGCCAGTTTTACCGTGTGAGTTTATACAGTTCATGGTGAGAACACAACTATACCTGTGTCAAGCAAATTTTTCCCCTTTATGGAAAAATGTGAGATGGGGACGTGGCCCATTACAGTATGGGGATGGTCACCTCACAAACAGGGACAGAGACAAGGCAGAGGTGATTAACACTTTCTTTGCCTCTGTCTTCAACACGGATGATGGACCAAGGGGGTCTCAGCGCCCTAAGCTGGAAGTCCATGGCTATAAGAATGATCAACTCCAAGTTGACCCTGAAACTGTGCAGGAACTGCTGCTCCAGCTGGATCCTTACAATCTATGGGGCCTGATGGGATTAATCCAAAAATCCTCAAAGAGCTGTTGGATGCCATTGCAAAATCTCTCTCTATGATTTCTGAGCAGTCTTGGGAATCAGGAGAGGTCCCAGCTGACTGGAGGCTGGTGAACATTAGCCTGATTTTCAAGAAAGGCAAGAAGGAGGACCCCGGATTAACAGGCCTGGCAGTCTCACTTCAGTGCCCAGTAAAGTTATGGAGAAGATTATTCTGGGAGGTATTGAAAAACACCTGAAAGACAATGCAGTCATTGGTCACAGCCAGCACAGCTTCATGAGGGGAAAGTCCAGCTTATCAAACCTGATTCCCTTTTATGACAAGGTAACCCACCTAACTGACCAAGGAAAGCCAGTTGATGCCATCTTTTTGGATTTCAGCAAAGCTTTTGGTACTTCCTCTCACAGGATCCTTCTGAACAAAATGTGCAGCACACAGCTGGATAAACATATCCTGTGGTGGGTGATCAGTTGGCTCACGAGTTGAGCACAGAGGGTAATAGTGAATGAGGTGACATCAGACTGGTGACCTGTCACTGGTGGGGTTCCCCAGAGCTCCATGTTAGGCCCTGTACTCTTCATAAATTACTTGGACACGGGACTGGAAGGGATACTAAACAAGCTTGCAGAGACAAAAAAATTGGGAGGAGCTGTTGCCTTGAAGGCAAGGAGGCTCTGCAGACAGACCTTGACAAATTAGAGGACTGGGCAATCACCAACCATATGATGTTTAACAAGGGAAAGTGATGGATTCTGCACCTGGGATGGGGCAAACATGGATGTAAGTACAGACCAGGCAATGAGATGCTGGAAAGCAGTGCCACAGAAGGGGACCTTTCTGTGCCCCAGAGAGGACCAATTTGTGGCCTCACCTTGAATATTGTGTACAATTTTGGTCACCGCAGTATAGGGAAGATATTAAGCTATTAGAGAGCATCCAAAGGAGGGCAATGAATATGATGAAGGGCCCTGAGGGGAAGCTGTATGAGGAGTGACTGAGGTCACTTGGTCTGTTCAGCCTGGAGAAGAGGAGACTGAGGGGAGACTCCATTGCAGTTACAACTTCCTCATGAAGGGAAGGGGAGGGGTAGGCACTGATCTCTCCTCTGTGGTGACCAGCGACAGGACCCAAGTGAGTGTCCTGAAGCTGTGTTGGAAGAGGTTTGGGTTGGATATTTGAAAAAGGTTCTTCACCCAGAGGGTGATAGGGCACTGGAATAGGCTCTCCAGGGAAGTGGTCACAGCACCAAGCCTGACAGAGTCCAAGGAGTATTTCAGTGATACTCTCAGGTGCATGATTTGACTCTTGGGGATGATCCTGTGCAGGCTAAGGGTTGGACTCAGTGATCCTTGTGAGCCCCTTCCAATTCAGCATATTCTGTGATTCTGTGTGATCAGTCTGGATACTTTCAGGAAGGGGTGAAGAGGGAAAGAATTGCCCAGGGTCTTGCACCCTGAGCAGGCCAGTGCCACTGACCTGGTGTAACCATGAAGACAATGCTATAGACAGTGCCTGTATCAAATGTTCCTCCAGCCCATGGGGACAATCATGAGTAGACAGGCATGGATGTGGTGGCACCCATACTGACACCAACAGGTCCTGCGGGAGCAGCATTGGTGACTGGAAGAGGTGAGGTTTCAGCAGCCCTGGAGGGGTCTTCTCCTGGCCACCACCTCAGCCAAGTACAAGCTTCCTCCAGCTGTGGACCAGACTGTGCAATCCTGGGTGGTGTCTGCATTTGGACTCTGCTCAGAAAAACCCCCTCATGGATGCTGAATGCTGCCAGCAGTGTAATGCAGTCTGGCTCCTTGCAGTTGGGGAGCAAAGTTAGCTGGATTTTGGCCACTTTTTTTCACAGGAACACAGTAGGGGACTAAGGGTTTCCTCTGCAGAAACATATTTCTCTGTGACTTGCTTGTAATTTGATCTATAGCTGTTGAGTGAATGCTGCCTGTACTTACCAAGTTGCACAAAATAGCATATATAAGGATGTCCCTTGTTAAGGAACACCCATTGTTTAAGTGCATTAAAGAATGGAACGAATCATGATTTTTATACAAACAGCATTACACTAAATTGCTAGCACAAAAATATTTTGTGTGCTAATTGGTTTTGTCTTGCTGTGCTTTATTCAGCTTTTGCTATCGTGGCATGAAAGAAACAGCAAGGTTTCAGTTTTGCCCCCTGTCAAAAACCCAGTTCTGTGTGTCTGCTTCATGGAACCCATGTAACTGACTTCTGTGACAATACATGGAGCCTCTGCATATGACAGGATCAAGAGCTAACTCTCATCTACAGCACTGTGGTGTGGTAAATGCTGATATAAATACAGCTAATGATACAATTAATGGCCAAACTGGTTGGTTTTATTATCTTGTTCATCTAATAAAACATATTTCAAAGCTCCAAAGGAGTGAGTGAGGGTCCAGAAAAGTTGATTTATCAGTTACAGGCAGCCAAAGCTGTTCTGTATCCCTTTCAAATAAGTATTCCTTTCCAAAACTAAATAAGTATATGAACTTCCATGAAATGTGTCTGTGCAATGGAAACCACAAGACGTAAAATGGTTTCTCCTGCTTTTTCTCCTTTATCCCTTCAGATTTGCTATGTTGTCAGCAATATTAAATCTTAAAAAAAACCCATCAGATTATAAATGATCCAGAAAACTTCATTAAAGATTTTAATTGTTACCAAACTGACTGTATAAATTGTCTAGTATGGAAGTGAAAGAGCTGCAATGTAAATGTCATGTCATGCCATTATACAAATTAGGAAGCATCATCAGAAACTGATTTTAGTTCCCTTCTAACTAAAATTCTGATTTCTTCTCCAAAATTTATGTTCTCTTTTTTAAAAACTCAGTAGAACAGCTTTTGCAATTAGTTGTATGTGTTCAGACCAAAAAGCAAATGCCCATAAGAATAGCTTTGCCCTAGTATGGTATATCAGCCCTTTATATGGGAAAAGCTGGCTCTGTCTCCTTGAGATGTTTCCATTTTGACTTTCAAGAACCATCAAACATGATTATTTTAAACAATAAAGCACTTCAGACATATTTCAAGTAGGGAAACCATTAAATTAAAAATCTCAGAATCACAGGTCATTTTTTGAAGTGTAGATCATTAAATTTATTGTCCCTTACAAGAACTGGGTAAATCAAGCTCCTAGGATTTAAAAAAAAAAGATCCAACTGCTAAGCTTGAGGAAGATATAACTCTCAGATTATTTGTTTTTTATTGCACAGTAGTAAAGTATACTGTGTAGTATTTTAGACAACTGTTATTTAATATAATGCTCTCTGACTGTTTTTGAAATAAAGACGCTGTCATTTTCTTTCAAAATAATTTAAGCAATAATGGATCCCAGTTAATAGAAATTTTTTTCTGGATCATGAGACTTGCAATAATTATCCTTCTCAGGGCCAGTATTTTATTTCATAAGGGCTTCAGAACTGATGTGCTTAGCACAACAAAAGGCATGGACTGACTTTTCAAAGACACTAAAGAAAGAAGAGCTACAGTCAGCAAACTGTCAGGTTGGTAATCCCAGGTTAGTGTAAGGCTTGTCTCCCCCTCACGGTGGGGTCTGCCAGCTGCTCCGAGGATTGCTATGCCAGCAAGGGTGTCACATTTCAGTGAAGGAGCCTTTCTCATGAATTCATAGGGCATCTTGACTACCATGGGAAAAAGCCTCCCGCACAGCGTTTGGGTTGCCCCAGGAAAACATCTGTCCCCAGCTCATTACAGCATTCTTTAGAAAGGCTCTGTCTCTTTGTATTTGCTGTAGGCTATCAGTCCCATGCTTAACCCCTGACCTAATATTCTGACTTTTTTAGCATCCATGCTTATCTCATAAGGCTGGAAAGAAAGGAGAAGAATCCAAAAGTTTCCCTGATGGCCAGAGAGAGGGAGAGAAAAAACTTTTGCAATGCTTAGTGACTGATCCCTCTCAGTGTTACACTGGACGGGTGAAAAACCCTTTGCTGTACTGACCCAGCCTCCTGGGCACTCAGGGTTAGCGCTGCTCCTGGGACCACAGTGCACTCCAGATGTGAGATGGTCAACCTGGGGCCGACCATTTCAAAACCTAAAAGACCTCTCCATGATGCAGTGCCAAAGTGAGCTCCAGCCCTGCAGAACAGAGAGCTGCTTTCTGACGCAGCAGGGCTGCATGGTGTGCTCAAATGCCTCTTTGATCACCACAGTCCAGCTCCATGCTGCCATGCACCCTAGTCATATGCTCATGTCCCATATGGCTTTGAAACTAGTGTGTTTCAAAGAGGGACACCGGCCAAACCAAAAACACTTGCCCTCTGCTTGCCAATTTTTTAAAATTATCTCCACCAGGGAGAGGAGTAGAAGAGAAATACTCATGTTGCATGGGGAAACATCATATTCCCACTCAGCCACCCAAAAAAAACCCAATTTCTCAAGCATCATTTATCAGGAGAGATGGAACATGGATGTGGCTGTACTCTGAGTTGGCCTTCACATCCTCTTGGAAATTCCCCTATGCCCTTCCTTCCTGGTAAGGAACCTTCTTATCTTGGCCTCTTGGTGTGGATAACAGGTTGGGTGGGAAAAGCAGTGGACACAAGGGGATTGCATCAGATGATCTGCCCCTAGCCCTCCAGGAAGAACAGCTGGCTGCCTCCTATTCCTACCACATATCTATGGTTCCTCAAAGAACACCCTTCACCCACAAGTTATTGACTTCAGAGACAGTTTCTACTTCCCCAGCTTTTATCCCTCCTTTGACCTCTCCTAAGTCAGTGCTTGGAAGCAACTCCTCTCCACCCAGCCTGTAAGCCTCCGTTAATGTTTATAGTAGTAACCATGTTCTAGAGACAGGGCATGAAAGGGTGATGTCTTCATCCTGCATGGTATAAAGGGGAGGGACAGGCCTAAGGGCCTTCCCAAACAGCAGTTAGTCCCAAGGAGACAGACACACTGTGAAGTGCAAAAATACTCTATTGTTGTCAAGTGCAACCAAATTTTATTGGCCTCACACAGAGAAGCTGCTGGCAACGAGTAAGCTCTGAAAGTTAGTCCAAGCCTCATAGCTTTCAGGGACTCTCTGCCCCACTGGGACACTAAAAGAAGAGAAAATATGTATACACAAGCCAGGCTTTCTAACTAGTCTCAGCCTACATTGCAATTTTCAGAACAAGAAAATATTTTCAGATCGGCTACTCTTGTTTATTGGGACCATTTGGACATCCTTCGGATCTGTTCAGATGAAATAAATGTGTGTAGAGGTCCTTCTCAGGCCATGGCATGAGTTGGGTTACTCTGAAAAAAGCAAACATAACACAAACAGGCTATGTTCTGGCCTAGCTCATAAAAACACCTGAAAGACAGAAAGGTCCCCATCCTTCTAATGACCACACATCCTTAGAAACAGAGTAAACAAAGGCAACTGCCAATAGCCCTTCCCACCATGCAGTTCTGAGGCACAAACACAGACAATAGGCTGTCTGTCCATGCACTCATTTAAAAACATCTGTTATTACAGGCTGTAATAACATAGACAGGGCACTCTGCCCCTGGAGATGAAAGCAAGCAAAAGCAAGAAGCCCAGGAAGAGAACTTTACATCCCACAGTGATCCTCCAGCACCCTTCTCTTGACTTCCATAGCCATGAGCTCCTTTGCTCCCTAGACCTACTGATTCATCTCCCTCAGGGCAGAGGCACACACTGCCAGCATCCAGGAAATCTGCAGCCTCTCACCAGTGACTGCAGCATTCCCACCACTGCAGCCATTTACCAGCTGCAAAAGGGGACATGCTGGGAGTATCCAGCAGGATGATCTCTCCTTGTAGCAAAGCTATGGCACTCTACCCTCAAAATACCCCTGTTGCCACCCCCCTCCCTGCTCACTGTGCTTATTGGGTACCAAGGTCACAATCTTCCCACTTAACCTGGCCTTCCATGGGGCCTGGAGAAAATGGTTGTAGACACACATTAACATCTACAAGAGCTCCGGAGGCAACATATGTGAAATGCTCCGCTGGAAAGAAAGCGAACGAGGCAAGGTCTGAGCTGCTTCTTCCGTCGCTCTGTTCAGTCAACAAAAATGGGATTAGCTAGAAAGTATAGCAGGAAATATGTTTTTGAGGGACAGTATAAAGACAGCTTGTCTGTCTCTTCATATTGTGTGACCTAGAAAGGAAAAAGAAGCAAATCCTTTCTTTAGCTGTTGCAATTATAGAGCTTGGAGCAGTCAGGCTGTCTACCTTCCAACAGGAGATGTGACAGCTCCCAGCTCCAGAAAGCTGCATTCCTCTGCTTTGAAGAGCAGATTTATATTCCATGAGCTGCAAAATCTAAAGGGAGCTATAAAGGTTTTCTCAAATAGTAATAAAAAAAAGAAACAACTGCCACAGCCTCAGTTATGAAGTCTTTGGACCTGTTTTAAGTATTTTCACGTGATAAAAGGCATCAGCTGAACCAGAAAAAAATTACATGGGCCAGATGTTACTGTGCATCATAGAAGATTTCTGTTACTGCCCAGCATCAAGCTGTCTTGGCCTTCAGCAGACCCATCCTCGGGTTAGGGAGGACTCCTCTTGCTTCTTCCATACCACACCCTCCCACAGCCAGTGTGGCAAAGGCAGGCAGGAACTTCAGCAATGCCACTTTAAAGCAGCCAACCTCACTAAGAACTTGCCTTCCCTTGCTCAAAACAAGGAATAGGCTGAAGAATCAATGTTACCTTTCTTCTTTAACTGCTCCATTTTGTACAAGTCACATTAATGGGTCTCCTTGAGTTCAACCAATGGGAAGAAAAAGTCTCCAATGATTTTAACAGAAGACTTTTACAGTTGTCAATGCTCCATACAGTTTTCCTCTGTACAAATAAAGGAACTGCGGATTTAACTTTTTTCTTCCAAAACAGTGTAGGAAATTCGTCAGGCAGTCACAAAATTCTCTCTCAGGTTGTTTTCCTTGTAAGGCCAGAAAGCTTTTAAAAGGGGGCTGAAATGTAACAACTTGAAATATTCTGGTTCAAACTAGTGTCTTGTTAGTAGCATTCATGTGCAGCTTGGGGAACACAGAATCTTTTCCTTCCTCCCATAGCTCTTTTCTTTTAGTGTTTAGCCTACCAGTTAAATTCATGGCATGAAAGACTTTAAACTTGACCTTTTCTTAATGGATGTGCAAGAGCTCTACAGTCTTGATTTTCCTAACAAAAACCCATGCCTGCAGGGAAGTTCTTCTTGCCTTACCGTATGCATAACATACAAAGTCACTATTGCTTTTTACCCTGCTCTACTGTCCCATGGGATCAAGCTCCTCTTTGGTCCCTGAAAATTTATCTACCCCCTCTTCTCAGAACTATCAAAGGCTTGCATGGAAAGAATGGATAGCGAAAAGGGACAGGTCCTCCCAATTACTTATCTCCCTCCTGTTCCTTCCTCAAAGCACATACAATACAAAAGATGCCAAGAGCATCACCATCTGCCTTGACTTTCTACAGCCAGAAAGGAGAATTAGAGTAAGCCAGTCACACAGTCCCTGTCAGGTAGTCACCCCTGTATTTTAACCAGAATTTTCCCCACAAAACCACACATGCTTCCTCTACACAGCTCATACACAGGGTCTTGACTTCACAGAGACATCATATACATGTTGTCTTCCTGAATCCTGCATGTCAGGAGCACTGTTCTTCGTAGCTGTGATTTGTCCGGGAAAACTGGATGCAAATATTCATTATTCCTAAATAGTAAAAAAGATATCTTAAATTGTACCTAAAAAACCTTTTTTTTCTTTCTGGAAATACTGCAGTTCCACTATAGATTCCAAATCAGGAGCTTAATGACAAGCAGAAAAAGGACCATATATTTCTATTTTCTGATTTTCCAGCTTAGTTGTTTTCTCTTTATTAGTTTACACAATTTTGCTTGACCTGAAGGTTCTTCCAAGCAGCACACTATCACAGGACTGCCTCGTTGCAGGTTTTTAAGTAGTCATTTGGTCAGAGAAGGGGAAGGTAATTAAATCTTTAAGTATTTTTTCCCAGTTGTCAACAGGATCCTGTCTTCAAACTGAAGGGAAGCAGCCACAAATTAAATCTGCCTTTCCAGGAGGAAGAAGACTAGACTTTTATGACAACTGCTCAAAGTCTTCATAAGAAATAAGAAGACCTAAAAAATAAGGTTCCATATGGGTGTTCATTCATAATATAAGAACTTCTAAGTCTGTAATACAGTTGAGATAAATTGTGTGTGGTCCCTGGGCAAGCCTTCAAATGGAGATGCATCTGAGAGAGATTTTAAAGATGAAGTGTAATACCATGAAATTTGTATGACTAAAGAAGAAAACACAGATGTAGCTGCCTTGTAGAAATTTTCCAGCCTCAAGGGCATCTGGGACTGGTTTTGGGCCATTTCAGCAGAGCCTATTGTTGCATGCAGGTATGACAAAACCTCTGTTGCCTGCTGCTCCCTCCCTGGAAGTTGGAAGTGGTCTCCTTTCCCCATGGTGGAGTGTTTGGTGTTCTGGTTTCCTTCTGTGATTAACATTGAGGGCTGGATAGGGAGGGGGACTCCAGGCAAGAGGTTTCCCTTTACCTCTAGTCCTGGAGGGGAGTGTGCTCCCCCCCTCCCCCTCACCACGAGATCTCCATGGCCTCAGCAGAGACCACAGGACAGCAGCAGCGAGAAGAGAGTTTACTGTTTTGGGTAGCGACTTAAATAGCTCTTGAGGGGATTACAAAGTGACCATTGGGAGTTCAGGAGGTCTTACAACCAACCAATGATAAACAAAGGGTTAACAACCAATAGATAAGCTTTCAGTTCTCTCTCAGACATTCCAAAGGTAGAGGTAAGTCTGAGGAACCTTGGGAAGAAAAAGGGTGAGTTTACAAAGAGACTGTAAAAGCCATTTTGGAAGCATGTTCACTTAAACAACATTAAAAACTTCTGCATCCTTTTACATATTGCAAAACTACCGTAACACTTCTGGTAGCTTTATGCATGCAGACTGTTGGCTGGGATGAGTGTCTGCCTGCAGCAATGGCTTGAGGTTGTCCTTCGTGTGAGCCCCTGCAGCTGTCACACCGATGGCTTTAACATAATGCCAAAGAAAGAAAGGAGAGCCCTCAACAGTGTTTGTTATGAAATGCTAGTATGATGAAAATAATGTTCTTATTGGTTTCTCCTGCCTAACTAACACCTCAAGACAGAATGGATCCTGTCCTCACAGTTGTCCTGTGCATACAGAAAGCCTGTGCTTCTGTAAAAAGCTATGGTCAGTCCACCCTTCCTCGCTCCACTGAGGCAGAGCAACCTGATTTTTTGGGGGTTGTTGCAGTTTACTTCATCACTGTGATGTCTCTTAGGAGGCAGTGCTAAGGAGCCTTTTGATTCCCTTGGTTTCAGTCCCTCACCTTTGACCCTGCACAGGGTCAAATAATTATGATATTCAATGCCAACATGAGATGAAAATACAAGCGAAAGCATAGTAGAAACTCTCTCACACATATTCAGGCAACGTTACCTGCTCCTAATACCTTCTCTTTCTTCCAAATATTATTCTCATTCTTGCGTGAACTTCTGTTGTGAGTTTGTTTCTGCTGAAACAGATCCTCTCAAATTTGGGAGCTGAAGGGATAAATTTGCTGATATTCACAGAAGCCATGAGCCTGAAACTGTTGCTGCACTGGCTCCACGCTGCCAAGCCACTGCATTCCCCACCCAGTAGCCAAAAGTGCTCCAACCCTGCATCCCAGAGAAGATTACTGCCTTCCCTGTTCTGTTGGAAGTAAAACATTGTTTGGTATGTAGCCATAAAGGAGAACCTGAACCCTAAGAGCGTGAGAGGGACTGAACAATTCCCTTCACACTTAACCATAGCTGTGTTATTAATTGCTATTTCATTCACATAATGCTGTTTATTAGACTGGAGCTGATTAGATGCAACTAAGATCAAAATTTGATTCTTATTAAATTACTGCAGTCAAGAGGGACAGTTTGTGGTCCCAGAGGATTGAGAAGGAATGGTCATGGAAACAAAAGAGTAAAAGCTGGGTCATAAAATAGCCCAAAGAATTTTTGTAGTTTTTCTTGAGTCATTCAAGGACATGAGGACGATGTGCATAAAGAAGAATGGATAGAGACCTAGCTGAAAGGAGGAGAGAATTTAGTCCATCCTGTATCTCAAACTTGTTATCCTGGGAACCATCTTCATCAGAACCTCTATATTTTTGACTAAAATTTTTACACAACTTGCTATGACAAAATCCATCTCTGTGTAACCCTGCAAATGAGGAATTCTCCATGAGGGCTAATTTTTCTCTTTTGCTGCTTCAACCTCATTACTTCTGTTCTATAGTAATTAACTAATGATAAGAGTTTGATTGTAGCCTGTTCTTTCAGTATCTCTTAAAAAAATATTCAACAATCATCATGTTCACTCCTTCTTCCCCCCCCCCCATCAAAATAAACCTTCATAAAGAGGCAATTAAAGTTGCTCAAGCAATATGCCACCATAACAACAACTGAAAGGATGGACCTTTCCAGATCATCCCATCCTCATAGGTTTTGGCTCGTCTTCTCTGGAATACCTCATCTGCATCCTCTGTTCAGACCTTGCAGGATTTTTGCAAGACTTTTCAAACCTCAGCAAATGTCATCATTTTAGCTGTTTGTAATGAAAAACTGGTGGAGTTTTGAATGAGTCATGAACAGCTTTGAGTTTCACTGAACAGCTATTGCTAAAGCTTGTCATATGAGAAATAGAGACCTGACATAGCTGATGGACCTGAGTAGCTATGTTGTTCAGGGTTAGTAAAATCCCATCAGACAAGATTAATAGAGGAGTAGCTCTTTGTGTGACAGGTTCTTGCATTGCTGTGTAGATCAGTATAGCCCTCGTGTTGCTTTAAGCTGAATGAGAAATGGTCTTGCTGCTTTCAATACTGAGGTGGCCAAAGGCTTCCTTTATTAGAACATTTGTACATTTAAAAATTTACCTTGTCACTGGCTGTTTAGGAAATTCCACTGTGGAAAATAGAAATCCATGAAAAAGAGGATTTTACAGGGAAAAGCACCCGTAATTAATGGTTGGGGCTTTTTATTTTATTTTATTTTACATATTTAAGAGATTTCTTCCTTTTTCTGGGAATATTTGGTACCTATAGGAAGAACTGTAGTTCTCAAATTATCTATACAGTCCTAACTTATCTGAGTAATTACTTTTTTGGGGACTGTAAAGCCCATCAGGGAGACTATTCCATTGCTGTTGGGCACATGCATAATGATATGTTTTCTTCAGCTTTGGACTAAGGTGCCTAAAGAAGGACCTCCCACAGAATAGAAGTATTAAAGTCCTGTTATGGATCTGCCTCTGAAAGTGACCAAACTCAAGGAACAACCCTGCCTCCCAGTTCCAACTGGTTCACAGGTCTGCATTCCAGTCTGCAGACTTGCTTGCTTTTGTGGGTCTGATTCTCTGAGCTCCCAAGGATCATATTCAGGCATCCTAAATCCCACCTAAACCCGTGTTTCTTGTGGCAGTGTTAATCTCTCAGTTTCTCGTTGGCAAGAAACTGTGGGCTCAGGACAAGGCTGAAATTGAGACCACCGATGGCTCTCTGCATGAGGCTTTTATTAACTTAAGAGAAGGTGGGGTGCCTAGAAGTTAGGCACTAAATCACCCTTGCTAAGGTATTACCTCCTTTCTTGGCAGATGTCTAATAAAATAGTCTGAGGAAGGATATCCTCCTAGATCAGTTTTAAAGTAAAATAAGAATCTCATGCTCTAAAGAGGAAAAATCCTGAGCTATTAACTTGTACTACAGAAAATAAAACAAAAAATGTTATAGCTAGGGCATACCTATGAGACCCTGTGTCAGAAGAATTCTGGATTCAGCAAAAAAAACCCCAAAAATAGATATTGTTGGAAACACTTTTAGTGTTCCCAAAGAGAAGTACTTTTATGATTATGCTTTATCTGAATCCTGTCACTCAGAGAAGAAGGATAACTTTCAAGGTAGGGTAAAAATACCAATCTGCATGAGCTGTCTCTGGTCCCTTCTTGTCTCCAGGGAAGCACAGCTAATGAACAATTATGGTACTCTTCTGTGCAGAAACTTCAGTGTTAGATTACTGATGAAGAAAGTGGAAAAAAAAAAACAAACCCCAGGCTTTAGAGAGAGTCACATGGCAAAACTCAGGCCAACTGAAATATTTCCAGTCTTTACAGACATTTTCCTTCTGGAGCACTATTGTTACAAGCAGTATATTTTCATTTACCAAAATGCAGATTGTTTGCCTTTCCCTTTCACAGTTGCACTCAGACTTTTTTTCTTTCTTCCGTTTGCAATTCCTTGTTACATACTTTGCTGTGCTCTTTGTTAGCTGGTACTTCATTGCAAAGCCTAAAAGACAAAAAATTATCAACTATGAGATAAAATTACGTTATTATTGATCAGATCACCCTGTATATTTCAGACTGAGCAAATGTGCTGTAAGGGACGTTTCTGCCACTCAGATAATCAGAAGTTTCTGTAAACAAAATTCTTTTTGCTATAACTATCAAAACATTAATTTGGGAAAACTGTAACTGAGTAAGTGGAGTTAACCTGTATTTGCCCTCTTTTACACATACATATATTTACAGAAAGTTTCTGTCTCTTCTCGTTCTGAAGATAACCTTTCAAGTATAAACTGAGGGGAATGCTGGCTTGAGTCTGGAGCCAAACACATGGAAACAATAACACTAGACATAAGCTGCCTTCATTCATCTCAGTGGGATGCTAGCAATGAAGTCTCCTTATGACAATGTAAAAGCCAGACCTGTTAACTATTTCACTGCTACATTTTGGTAACAGAAGGTCTTATGCAGCTGATCTATTCATCATAGCCTGACAGTCTTTTCCTTTGAAAGAATATACCATGTAATATGCCATGTATTTGAAATATGTACATAACCCACCTTTATTTTTGCCTTGACCAAATTATACTGTATTTGATGTTTTAATAGCAGTGTTCTACATGCCAGATTCTACTCTGTACTAAATGAAGAATAAAATCCTTTTGTTGAATAACTTCTTTTTCAAGGACCCTTTTTCCCAAGGTTTCCTTTTTTTTTTTTTTAATTTTTTATCTTTCCCTTCCCCCAAAGGATAGTTTAGACCAAGCAGTTCCAGGACTAAACTTAATCACCTTAAAGGTATAGGGACAGATACATCTGTCCAAATGTCCATCTGTCCCATGTTTTTTTCCAGAGAACATTATGTCAGCTCCTAAAGAGAGAGAATGAACATAGTGTGTTCAATCAACAAGCAGGCTCAGTCAAAGGAAGGTTTCTTTAGTCCTTTATAGGAGTCACTAACAGGATCTGTGGATCTGAAATCAGTCTGCCTTAAGCCTCTGCTGACAAGTGTCTCTGGTTGTAGCTACCAAGCTGGGAAAAGTGAAGTGTGACAGACCTCAAAGCTGAGCAGGAAGCTCCCATGTCAGATGAGAAATGTAGGGCAATGTGCTTTGCAAAAGAAAATAACCTCTGTTTTCAATTAAATGCATCATAAGAAGAAGGAACTGTCAGCTGTCCCATCTCTGCTGTTCCCGAGGAGACATCTGCTCTTTCCCTTGGTCTGCTACAGCTGGAAGAAAGGGCCCTGGCAGAAGTCAGGAGTGGTAGTTCCTCTTATCACCTTGTTCCAGTTTGTACTGAGATTGTCAGGAAACAAATATATTTACTAATATCATCCTTTAATGTTATTTACTCTCTGTTGCTATCTCTGTCCTCTTTCCTCTGTCCCTTGCAAGGGAAATGAAGCTAAAAGGGAATCTGATAGCATCACTGCAAGGACTGGGCTGGGTAACAGCATCAGAGGGATACAAGAACTTGGAGCAGCTGATGTTATATCAGATTAAAAAAATCCACATGCTGGATTTATAAAAGGTGCTGACTCCTTAATGATGAAGAATCAATCCTTAGTGGTGAAGAATCAGTGGTGTCTTGCAGTTTGTTCCTAAGAAATCCTCAGTAATACTTTACTTCTTTCTTAGCCATTTATTCCAGTTGCATAAAATGTTCCATCCAACTCAGTCCCACTGGAAAATGAGGAGTGGTTTGGTTATTTTATTTCAGTGAATTTTTGATCGAGCTTGTAGTGGAGGTACAAAGGACTATGTGAAAGTTGTCTGAGCAAAAGCGCTGACTATTACTGAATCCTGTGAAGCTGAACAAGTTGTAACAATAATAAGAAAGTTTTGAAATTACTTAGCCTTATCAAAGACATCTGGTACACTGGGTCTTATTTCCAAAATCTGTGAGTTCTTTCTTTTGAAAATTTTCTTCAGGAAAACTGCACTTTCTCCCCATCAATCTGTTTAACATAATTCTTAATGATTACACATAGACGTTGTGGCATTTTCTTTCTCCAGCTGCAAGCTACTGTATTTCAGAAAGTGTTTAAGTCTGTAGCTAGCATTTATAGAAAAAGTTTACTTTCTTAGAAGTATCACTTATCTAATTGTTTTTTCAAGCACAAAACATACTCGTGATCATTGTTTAGTTCTGAGTTTTTGTTTTTGTAAAGGCTGCTGTTAATGGGCCTGGAGGAGGCTCCTCGGGTTGGAAAGGAGGTTTAGAAGATTTTCCAGTCTCTTCTTTTGGCTTTTGGGCTTGATATGTTACCCTCTGAAAACAGACCCCCCTGAATCCAGTTTAGAATGCTGTTTCATGCACATAAAAAAGTGAATGTTGGGATGACTAGGGAAGATCAGGGAGGTAGGAATGGGGCATGATGCCTTCCTGCACTCAGGCTAGTAAGATCCTACCCCTTCGGCAAACCACTTGGAGCCCTTATCTACGTGAGGGTTCTTCAGTATCTTATGTGAAATATGTGGGATGTGCTCAGCCTGACTCCTGGGGGAAATACGTCTCTCTGAGAAACACATGCTCCTTTTCACTCCCTCACTCAACACAGATGGACAATGGGCTGTAAGTTTTTACTTCCAGCTGTGATTTCTGTACAGGAATTTGATGGGCGGGTGATTCTGTTCTTGGGCTGCCTAAGGGCTGGTTGCTCATGTGCAAACCCACAGAGAGGAGCAGCAGCTTTCTGAAACAAGCTGACACAGCTCAAAGTAACTAGTGTTGAGCACAGCCTGTTGAAAGCAGAACACAGGTATGCCAATGCAAAATACGGACTTATATCTATTGTTTCCTTTCAAATACCTCCTAGATGAAGAACAGAAACTGTAATTTCATAAACATTAAAACCACATTGTTCACTCAAATAGTAAATGCAGGCACAAATACCAGTTCTAGTGGCACAGACTTATTAGCCTCACACTATGGAAAAGCATATTTTCTTACCATTTGCAAGTAATATCACATTCCCTGAGTTCCAGTCTCACTGTTATAATTACTACTATATACCTGGATAAAATGCCAGTGCTGACAAAGCTGGAGCGGTTCAGATCTCTTAGGCTGTCAGTCAGTAAGTGATTTTCTCATCAATCTGGGTGCTGCTGAAGAGCCATATCAACAAGTTTATTCCATTTCAGTTTTCTTTTGTCTCTTTTATACTTTCTCAATTCGTTGACTGGGCCTGAAGGAAATTAAACTGTAAGCTCATCCATCTAAAAGGGTTATTATAACAATGCAGTCCTGGCTGAAGCAACCATTTTCAATTTGATTGTGTTGGGAGAACACATCTGTGTGCACACATACACACACACACACACACACACACACACACACACTTATATGGATGACTAAAATCTCATTCATAATACTGGTTTTACTATTACTATGATGGCAATAAAAAAAAAAAAAACACCTTCAACCTCCCTCTAGACTATTGAATAATGTAAATGGAGCACTGTGGCGTTTTCCTTCAGTCTCTCCACCCTTGCCTGCAAATGTGATTTGTCCTCAGCAGTGAAACACCTACCACTTTCTCTCAGGGTGGAAGAAATTTAAAGCTCTAGAAGTCTGAGCTGGTTTGTTTTTCAGGCAAATGAACATCTGAGGGAAGTACTTAACCTTCCCACATAGCTAGGTTTGGCTAAATTAATTTCTTCTTCCTCTGTCTACTTCAGATGCTTGGGTTTCCATCCCTTCTCCAGCACTGACATGGACATTTTCATCCTGAAACCCAAGCTCTTGTGGTTGAATGATCATTACTTTTATTTTTTGTATGTACATTAGTTTGTGATTCTCTTGAGTGTTTCCTCATGCTCATAATTTAAGTCTCTATCACTATGGGGCTTTCAGCTTATGCATCGCAAAGAAACTGTATTACCTCAGACTAAAAGAATGTTTCTAGTGTTTACAAATCCACCAGGCCACTAAATGCTCCCTTAGCAAAATTGAATTAAGTAAAATTATATTTCATACCTGTTTGTTAGCTCAAGGCCTGGTCATTACACAGCATGGGAACTATAATTTATTCTAATAGCTGTGGGTACCCAAGAGAATTTCACTAACTGAACCACTTTTCACTATGGATTCATCCACAAAATTTACTATAGTAACTGTTTCCATAGAAGATTTTCTTCACTGGAGTATCTGTGCCCTGGTGCTGCCCACCTGGTGAACTATCTCAAATCAAAATTAGCCTGAAATCAGAAACAGCACAGAGCATTTCCTGGGGCTACAGGGTGTATGTGTGGTGATACACAAAGCAGCAGCCTTGGGCAACTGCAGAGAGTGCTGTGATGCAGGACATGGTGACAGTGCACCATCCTTTGAGCAAAGGCTCCTGTAACAGCCTGGGAAACACTTGGATCCCATCATGGGAATGCTGCAAGCTCACAAGGCTGGTTGCAGTGTTTGTGGCCTTTTTGTCCTGTAGGTAAAGCACTAGAGATAATCAGGAGAATACAGAAGTTATAGAGGGGCAGATTGTTTGCTTTTAACCCATTTATGGTTTGCTTCTCCACACTGCTCTGTTAAACTTAACCAGAAGCTACTAGTATGGTCAAATCATACTGGTAAAAATAAAAAAGTTCTGCTGCATGCTTTAAAAACCCACAGGGTTATGGCATCACTGCAGCTAAGGGAGAGAGCATGAGCAGGGCTGAGCCCAGTGTGCTTTGAGGCACCCTGACTACCCAGCTGCCTGATAGGGGGACAAGGCTTACCAATGGCAGAGCTCTTGAGATGAAAGAAAAACACACTCTTTTGTTTGGGATTTTTTTGTTTTGCTTTAGTAAGGAGAGCACCTTGAGTTCCCTGTTTGAGCTCCTGGCACTCTGCTGGGGAGAAATCCAACTCAACGAATGCATGTTGCTTTGTAGAAGTGATTGCTCCCCACTGGGGCATGCTGGAAGACATCTGTGGGACAAAAGTGGCACCAGGAAAAATGTTACCAGTGACAAATGTTACTGCCACAGGTAGTATTCACTCCCTCATGAAATTAGGAGCAGGAAGATATAAAAATGCACTGCAATGTATGTAACTGCAGTTTTTCATAGGAAAAATACATTTTCCAAGCTCCTTGCACTAATGGTGATTCTTGTTCAAGTGAGTAACTTCAATTTATAGGGAGGGCTTTGGCTGTGTGGATATGGTTGAGATTAAGGAAAAAGCTTTGGCACTTAAGAGGCTGGTCAGGTGTTATACACAGTCCCTGGGGCTCAAAAGAAACTCGGTTTTGATCCAGAAGTGTATATTTTAGGATAATGGGATCTTCCTCTATCCCACCATGAAAAACAGAATGAGGACTCTTTAATGGAGGAGACTTTAGTCTGCCTCAGACTTCTTCGTTTTCAGCTAAATCAGAGGCACACACAGTTTGAAATGCCAAAGTAAAACTTCATAGTTACTGCTATCTTTGAAATTCTCCTCTCATGTCTTTGCAGAGATAGGGAATGTTTCCTGTCACCTACATGTAGACAGCTTTTATGTAGAGGAAAAAAAATTAAAGAAGCAATAAAAATAAATCCTCTGTTGGGATCTGCATACAACAGAGTTTGCGCCTGCAGTTTAAGCATTTTTTTCTGTTTGCATAAGTAAAAGGAGAACTGTGACAAGCTCTTTAAAATATGAATATTGTACACTCCTGGGACAATGTAAAGACCTATTGATGTTGTAAGCTTTTCTCCAAACTCTGTGTCATTCCATAAAGACTGAGGATGACACTCTGATCCCTGAGGGGAGACCCCGTGATAATTTGTTATATTTCATGGTTTTGGAAAGAAAATAATGAATCAATTCTGTCACATCTTTGGGTCAGTTTGAAAACCAGTCAATGGTTATTGTTGTTTCCTTGCAGTTATGTGCCCTCCCCATTATAATATTAACTTGTAGACACTGGACTTTAAAACTGTTTTTCTAGATTTTAATCTGTATAAGAAGTGGATGGGGCGTACAAATTTTAATTCTGATTTATCTATCAGTAGCTCTCCATTCACTGTCATGTGTATACGCTTGGTTTACGCTTGAATATCTCTATAGATAATTTGATCACTGCCTTTATGAGCTTGAAAGCCTATGACTAGCCTTGTTATTGCATGTGTCTAACATTAGAGTCCCTGTTTAGCAGATGAGACAGTCATATGTGGCCAGATGCATAGGTGAACTTTAAGAGCTGAGTGAGATCCTGGTGGTTTCTGAACTCACCAGGACAATTTAGATTTCAGTCTCATGCAAAGAAACCCCACTACTCAGTACTCTGTGTTTAGTAGATTGGCATCAAAAGGAGAAAATAAACATATTCCAGTTCTAATGAAAGAGTTGGAATCAACATCCACTATGCCCAATTTAAAGATTTGAAACACCTAAATATTGACAGGACCCATGCACGATGCGACTCATTTCTCACTCCTTTGTGTGGGAACAGCTTTACTCTGAGCACCCCTAGCCTGGAGGACAGATAGGATAATGGCTTTTCTAAGGCATAGGTTTATGGTTATCATTAAGCTACTTAGTGGTGCTGAATGCTGGGCAATTTTGTCTCAGCAGAAATGGGGCAGCTAGGATTCTTTTTCTGGAATAAATGCAAGAATTCAGAGACTTAAAGCAATTGTTTAAATACAAAGAAGCAATCTTTTACAAATGCTCACCTCAGCCTCCTCTCTTGCAGAAATATGTGCAGCAGTAATTATATATGTGGACTCAGAAGTGTTCCCTGCTCAGCCTCAAAAATGAGGCTACTCATGTCTAAGTAATTAGCTATATTCCTGCAGAACACACTGTCAGGCGTTCAGAGTCACTGTGCCAGACTCTGTCCTGGGGGAAGGAGACAAAATGTAATGGGAGGGAGCTAGAAAAGACCATGCTGCCAAATTTTTAATCTCCTTTTTTATGTCTCATTTTAGAATATTCACCCCTTTATAGGTGCCTGAATTGACTGGGCTGCAACCCTACACATTCAGGGGTTAAATCCTCAGAAAAGATCACCAAAGCATGTTTTTCATTTGGCCTTAATTATGCAGGAAGGCCACTGTAATCATAGTTATTATTTACACATCTCCTGGCATGTGCTCAAATCCATCTTTCTTGCTACTTCTTGCAGTTCAAAGTATTTTGATTTCTTAGGAGAGTAGTGTTCTGTTGGTAGTTTCAGTAAGAATGGATGTTCAGATTGCTGCCTGTACTATTTTGGATATTTGTATTACTGAAGCATCCTTTACTCTAAATATCCTTTACACTCCTATCCCAAAAAGTTAGCATATTTTCAGAAGTATCACTTTACTATTACAGTAATATGAAAAGCAGGATAATGAACAAAATACTTGTTTGATAGTTACTGTTTTCCAGCCATATTTTAATGCTCAAGAGGAGGATGAGATTTACATTCAGGTTCTTCCCCTTTCTTTGGCTAGAAAAATGGTATGATCTGTTTCAGCATTATAAAACCCAAAGTCCCATTGCACTTAGAAATATTAAATCCATCCAACAAATTATCATTAGGATGAATGAACATACTTTAAGCAGATCTCAGAAGACTATCCAGGATTCTCCCAGAGACCTAATTTCAAAAGAGTTTTGCCCTTCCCCTGAGATTCATATTTATTTCTTCAAGGCAGCTAATTCCAAATGTCACTGTAAAAGTATGTACCTGTCCATAAAAACATTCCTATTCCTCTTCAAGGAAAGATCCTATTACAGATACTGGCACAGATTTTCAGCTCTCAAATCAAGAGATTACATAACATCTAGAAATCCTGTCATATTTATTCACATGTCTGCCTTCCACTCAAGAGGCAGGCCAGCTCAACAACATCTGGAGGGCTGGTGTGTTTGTATGCATTAATAAAGACAGCGACCTGGAAATGAGATGCAGCTGCACAGATATTCCCCTATAGTGACTACCCATATACTCACATCTTGCACATAATATTGCTTTCTATTTACCCTTGTATAGATCCTCATATGCCTAATGCGTTCAAATTCTGACTAAGAGAACAAAATAAGGAGTGACCCCTGCGCTATGGGGAAGGTGAAACAATTGTGCAGTCTCCAGCACCAGAAGTGGCAGCAGAGCTGTGCTGATGATTGCTGGATTTGCTTTTTCACTCACTAATCAAAGTGAATATTTGCTGGAGTGGATTGTGTTTGGGTTTTCATTTTTTCTTGACAATAGAAAGTTATAAAGGTAGTACCACTAATTCAAGTTTACTTATAGAGTCAATATTTATTTAGAGGTAGTTATTTGTTAAAAAGAAGATTGAAAAAAAAAAAGAAAAGAGAACAAAATATTTTTTTAATTAAATATTTGACTATTCTGCATAGTTCTAGCTTTTGTAAGTTCTCGAAATGGTTTCAGTCAATACTAGGTGACATATTTTGGGAATAAGATCTGAAAAACTTAATCTTATTCTAACTCTGAGTGACCTACTTTACAGCTGGAACAAGGATTTAAAAAAAAAATAAAATCTGGAAACAGTTGACAAGTCTAAGAGCTTAAGTGAGGACTGTGAGAGTGGATAAGTCCAGCATGTCATGGTCTGTGCAGTGAGAAAGAGGGAGCAGCCTTGCTGTGTATGAGGACTGAAATCTGTAACTTGTTGCATGTCTAACCAGTCCACTTGAAATAGCAAGAAGAAAGTTTGCTGAGATTGCAGAAAGCCTGAAAAGAATTGGCTCCAAAGAAGGAAAGGACTATAAAATACTTTTGATTTTACAAAGAAAACTGAAAGAGAGCAGAAAACTTTTCATAATGCAAAATGAAAAGTTTTCTGGGCTCAGTTCCTTAGGTGAAGATTATCAACACAGATATTGGAAAGCTGCATTTGCTGTATGTGGTGTGGTCTGCAAATAATCAAATATCAAGCAGAAAACATCACATAAAGACCACGTGCAGGTTACAGGTTTTGATATGCCAAACCATTTTGCAGCACTAATGCCTTTCCTCTCAAGAACAAACACCGTAAACATCAAAAAGAAGCAAAATTGTGAAGACAGTTGGCCCAAAAAGTAAAGCTATCATTTTATTTTGTAGAGACAAACATCCTCCTGCTAATACTAATTAACTGGTAGAGAACTGTGTAGCGTGTCCACTAACTCCTTTATTCCAAGCTCAATAAACGAACTTGATCAAGGATACACTGTTTCAGTAATGGCACAGCATCACTATCAGAACATATATATATGTGCATGCATATATAACCATATGATCTTACAGAAAACTTTATGCCTTCCAAAAATGTACAAATCTTCATTTCCCATGCAAGGCTGCAGAAGGTAATATACACCATCTGCTAAGTCACCAGGCTATAAAGAAGGATATTGTGGGTTTTTGGCAGAGAACAACAGAGAGCCTCAGATAGATTGGTAAAGCACCAAATGCCAAAAGTTTAAAAAATTACAACAGCCAACAAAAGAAAACAAAAACAACAACAACAAAAAGGAAAGTGATGTTTTTCAGGATTGTGCCAGAACCTCAGGGCTTACTAAAGTAAATTGGTATTGAAGAGGGAGAAACACACTTTCTGAATTGAGACAAAGGCTAGAAGTAGGACTTTGACATTTGAAAAGCTTTAAGTTATTTGCAAAACTCTTGGAATAAGAAGGGAACCCACCAGCAGCACCAGTGATGGAAAGAAGTGTGTTGTCCTCAGATATAGTGATTTCTATGTGAAGCACTAGCATAAAATCAAACATGGATCATTATTCCTTAGAACATGCTTGTTCTCTAGGCAGGAGTATTTCTTCAGTGCCTACCTAGATCAAGCTTGTGTGTAAAACAGAACAAAGACAAGTGCGAGGTGCTCTTCACAACCAACATGTTTGCACCCTTACAGCCTTGTCTCGGTACAACAAGAAAATGTTATCTGTACGTACAAGCTGTTGCAGGTACTGAGTGTTTCTTGGAGAAAACATCAGTCCCATGGCAGCATCTCAAAAGACATTTGCATCCAAATGTAGTCTTTTATTAAGAAAAAAATTTTTTTTTCCCTCAAAACAGTAATGGTCCATATGGTCTTAAAAAGGGAAGAAAAAAAAAAAGATGTCTCAGCCATTCCAGAAGAATAGGCAGGTTGTTGTACTTTCTGCTAAAAAAGACCACTGAGAGTGGATTGATAAAATGCTTAAAGCTTTTACCCAGGCTTTTAAAATCCTGAGCTACAGTAGCTTTCAAAGAAACAGTAAGCCCAAACATTCACACTGAATTCAAGATCAAGTGGTCTCAGACACCCACACAATTCTCACATGGAAGAAAAAGTCTTAATAAAAAAATATTGAGCTAATACAC